>NW_009715192.1:0-1917 GCF_000703405.1 Apaloderma vittatum
CCTGATTCCTTGCAGCCATCCGCACAGAAGTGGTTTGATATAATCTCCATGACAACTGCCACCTATGAGCATACAAATAATAAAGATGAAATAGACAAAAGATTAGCATGCCATGAAAAGTACAATAAGTTTCTTATTTAGCATTTAGATAACTGTCTTTCCTTCGGAGCAGGCTTCAAAGTTGAGCCCAGTTTAGACCAAGAGGATTAATTCTTTCTCCCGCATGCTTCATTGAATCTCTCATTACCAAACTTTGTCTGTATTGATGTAAGATTTGATTGAAGATTAGAGCATTTAGCAAATCTTGCTTTTCTGCATGTATCAGGCCTTTTCAAGCGCAGACCGCGCTGCCCAGTGGTCAATACCCTTACTTTTATCCAGTGTCTGCTTCATTTAAACTTAATCAACTCCCTCAATGAACTGGAACGGGGAAACGTCCCTGCGGTAAGAATGTTGTGCTTTTCTTAGATAATTCTTTACTGCCTCTCCCAATCCGCTGGCGTTAAACCTAAAATTGCTCTCTGATGAACTTAATCAATATGATAATGACAATTGGGGCTGAATGGCTCGGCCTCATCTCCGCATGGAAAAGGTAGATGGCTGTGCCCATTGCCCAAAACCAACTTCTCCTTGTCTTGCCTCTCCTTTTGTGTGCGCTGCTCGCACCTCTCTCTCTCTCTCTCTCTCTCTCTCTCTCTCTCTCTCTCTCTTTAGCCCTCCCCCTCTCTCTCTCTCTCTCTCTCTCTCTCTCTCTCTCTCTCTCTCTCTCTCTCTCTCTCTCTCTTCCTCTCTCTCTCTTCCTCTCTTCCTCTCTTCCTCCCCCCTCTCCCCTCCTCGGTGACACCGACCGCTGTTCACGCTGGAGAATGATGCTTCTTTGTGCGGCAGGAGAACTCGTATGTCACCGCCCGGAGAAGCGGAGCGGAGCAGAGCGATTGGCTGGGTGAATTATCTGCCTTGTTGCAGTGAATTATTTGCGCTGTTTCCTTTCCCAGTCAACAAGTTTCTGAGGTATAGTGCAGATCAATCAAAGCTGACAGAGCGCATGTGAAGCTTTTACTGTGTAAATCTGGACCTCTTGTCCCGGCTTCGTTGGCACTGGCATCTGTATATCATTTTTATACTGCTACCAGTAGAGCAATTTCAAAAGTATTTGCAAGGAAAATGGATGTCCCCATCTGTTCCTGGAATCATAAATGTGCCACTTTCGGAGGGTTTTCACTGGTAATCATATCTTTAATGATGAACAAACTTGTGATATATACCTTTCCATAAAATGGGGTTTTCTTTACTTTATTGTGATTGGCTGGGATAAATAGCTTTTCCATATGTTAGGGAGATAAAACATAAGATTACCAGAGCTCGTTTGTTTGATCATAAACAAAAGAAACAATTCGCTCCAAACACTCTTTAAACAGAAACAACTGCAGAATTAAATTGTATTAATAGGCTATCGATGGGTCAGAAGGCAAACAACTGTCCCCGTGGAAAAAACGGCTGTTTAAAAATACAAATAGACGGTCCTTCTTGCCGTTCGAGTGACCTTAATGCAGACACGGATTTTAAATACTCGATGCTCATTTAGTATTTTTTTTCTTTAAAATTATCTTATCTTTGTGTCTCTGTTTTTTCTCCAGCTTGACTTTGAATTTCCGTTAAGTGCAAGAGCGAGGAAGCGGTGCTAGGTAGCGGATTGTCGTGCACTATATTTAGAAAGCAGCTGGAAGAGAAAATGTCCTCAGGAATTCGGAGTGTTTTGTTCTAAATGTCCCTCCAGTCCCAGCACTGTAAACGTACACGCTTCTTCTTCAGACGTGCCAGCGCTTCGCGCTACCTGGGAGCGCTGGGTAAGGACGAGTTTGGGGAGCGCCTGTTAATTCTGGGGCGCTTCCCGGCGCCGGGAGCCTTAGAGCTGTC
>NW_009715193.1:0-6779 GCF_000703405.1 Apaloderma vittatum
GCCTCAGCCATTCTGGGATTCTGTGTGGTTCTTTCATGCTCCTACAAGCTTGACAAGACAAGCCTGCTCCAGAGCAGCGCTTCTCTGCAGGGTTTGAGGTTGGGTCAACTGCGTTACAGCTGCCCCCTATTTCGATCTGCTTCACTGCACTGAAGCGATAGTAACTGCAGCCAAACACCTGCTGTTCTTACTGGCTACTTGGCAGTAACAGGAGTACTTAAGGCCATTTCCAGGCTGTGTATAAATGAAGAGGGGAAAAGCAAGTGAAAGACAACCCACATGCTGGTACTACAAGCGACGCCAGTTCAGAGGTATAGAAAAAATGACCAAGAGCTGCCCAAAGCTGTCTGATTGATACTCACCGTGGTGCCAGCCAGCCAGAGTGACAGTACAGAGGTCATACTGAAAGTCACAAGAGACAGAAACTCCTTTCTGATTTGACACTTCTAGTTTGTTGGCTTCGCTCCTTGATTCAGTGATAGCCTTTCCAAGGGATTGATCCAGTACTTGGCAGTTCTCTTCCGCAAAGGAAAAGTTATACATCTTGGCTATCTGTTTTGAAAAGAAAACGCAACTTCAAATATGTCACAATGAAAGTTTAATGACAGACAAGCTCGATCTGGGTTTGTGGTTGGGGTAGGTCAACTTGTATTGGTTGGCTGAAGGTAGTTTCTGGTCTGGAAAAGATGAATATTTGACTTTCCCCTCCTACCTTCAGTCTTGGGTAGATCCTGATCACGCTCTGGTTCATCTCCACATACAGCGATCTTGAGTTACTCGTTTCCTCGTTTAGTATTACAGTAAAAGTATTGTGAACAAAATCCTTGGCAAGAAGTACGCTGCACTTTGATGCTAAATCATAAATTTTTCCATCAAAAGTTATAAGATGCTTGGTCCCCATTAACATAGCATGATCTGGAGAAGGGGATTTCAGAAGAAACATCCATGAGTTTTCTCCAGAGCAGTAAGTGCTGTGCTGCTACTTGCATGCTGGAACACAAGCAACTGGCATACTCTTATAATAATTTCTCAAGCTATTATTACACTTTAATTAGGTACAAGTTGCTCTGCAACAACAACTTCTCCAGAAAGGAAACAATCTACTAATTATTTATAAGGGACAGTTGTGACTGTTAATGTCGTGCCTCAGCATTTAGCAGTGCTTTCTCAGGTAACACTGCCTCTGAAGTTGTGGTAGGGCTGAGATTTTTCATCCGAGAGTCACCAGAACTGATGGCCAAAGCCTGCGCGGGAAGACTCAGGCCCAGCAGGTAGGACTGGCATCGAACCACAGTGTCAGCTCACAAGAGCACGTAGGTAAAACGTGACAAATGCCACCTGCTGCCTGATCGTCTCAACAGCAGGAAGTGTAAAGACTTGCAAAATGTGCATGACTATTAAGGAGAGTGGTTTTTGCACATCGGTTTTACCCAAAGTGTTCATATTATACATAGTTATTGTTTTACAAGAAAGACTACATATAAAGTTTATAGGAAAATCAGTAATTAGCCGCCATGTCTACACAAACTCCCGTTCCAAATACAATTTTTAAAATTTACATCTAAGTGAAAACAAGCCCAGTTACAAAACAAAGCAGCCTCTCAGAGGGCTTACATTCAAAGGGACTCTCCATCATCCTCCGTTTGAATCTGTAATACTCTGCAACTACGTTGATATTGTAGAGGTCTTGGAGAGGCCTCATTAGTTTGTCTTCAATGAGGTAATTCGTAATATTTGCCAGATCCAGGGAGCGGTCTGCTGCGGGCAGTACGGGTAGTCTGACCGCCACCGAACAGTTCCTGTAGAACACAAACACCACGGCGTGTGCCCTTACCTGCTCAGCTGGCGAAATGCAGCTGCTTTATTATTAGAAATGTGGAAGTGAAATATTCATAAGAACTGTCGTCTGGGCAGAAGGGCAAAACAAAGGGCTGAGCCCGGCGCCTCACCACGCCATGAACACGCCATGAACATGAGTGCTGGGGCGTGATGCCAAAGTAAGGAAGGGTGAGTGGTCGCCCCCAGCCCTCGGCGGGCAATCTGCTGTGAAGACCGACTATGCACACATCCCTTCAGAACAGGGCCCGACAGCAGGGAGCCTGCAAAAGACACCAGTTACCTGGCTGAAAAGCTGTACAGGTTGAGTAAGGGCTTCCGGATCCTGCTCACAGCTCTAGAAAACACGGCCTCTGCCCACCTGAGCATCTGCTGCGTGGTCTGTTGGAGAGCCAGAAAAGGAGATTACAAAAGTGACTGCAGTACAGCTTCGGGGCAGGGTCAGGACCTGATACTGAGTTTTAAATCAAGAGACAGTGAAATCAGTGAAACGGCACTTCAGTCTCTCTTGCCTGATAACACCAGGTCATTTAGATGTTAACATGCAGAGGACAGGCAGCATGCACTACAGCAACAAACCTAAAGTATACCAGTACTTCACTGATTTAATGTGCTTCAGCAGCTTGCAAAGGATTGCTTTCTTTGTTAATATGAATCAGTGTCATGATATATCCTTTACGTTCTTCATTCCAACAAGAAGCACCCAAACCTATTTGTACATTATTTGTTGGAAACACAGTCCTTCCTCTCCGTGGAAGAAAAACAAAAGCTATATGAATAACAGAATACTCCTGCTGTCACTTCAGCCAAAAAATCAGTAAAACAACCTCTCCACTAGCTGGACAAGAACTGCTTTCAAAGCAGGACAAATATTTCAAGAACAGTAAATTACCTGTGCAGAAGCTTCTCATGTGGAAAGATAACCCACCATTTCTATAAACAAAAATATTTTGTGTGTGTATCCACAGCTCAAAGCTGAGACTGAAATTTTTAGGCCCTTAAAAATAAAGAATTGAGTTATACCAACCATATCCAAGCCTGCTTTCACAACCTTTAACGCCACCTGGATTGGTTCGATTAGCCACACATCTTTTAGAACCTTGGGTAAAAATGCCTGGATTTTGTTCATGTACTCTTCCGTCTTCTCCTGCCAGACTTCATCCAGCGGCTTCAAGGTTATTTCGTAGTAGGCATCCTTCAAAGTTGCTAACGGCTCTGAAGCAAACACAGGGCATGGAACAAACCTTGGCTACTGTGCTACAAAGTGGCTGCTTGTTTGTTTGTTTGTTTGTTACCCTTCCAGCATAAGCAGAGAACAGCTGACCTGTGGTTTCACTATGGGCCCTAGTCCAGCTGAAACAGTGGATTAGTGGCTACTGGATAGACTGGAAAAATCAGATTGAGAGAAACGCGATTAGTAGGAGCATTCAAAACTCGAGGACAGGTACAAAGAGCCCTTCGGGAGGAAGTGCTTGCCAGGGAACTGTTAGAAATGCTTCAGCTTAGGAATTCGGGCTCTGTTCTCATCGGATTGAGCCCAGCCTCCCTTGCCCAAGAGAACGCCTCTTCAATGATTTCATTACAAAGGTGGTCACACTGAGGCTACTTAAGAGCTTATTCCGTCAAGGCTCCCACTCCATAAACTGAGAGCCAAGGTCAGCACTTTTTCTCGCTGAAAATGGAAACATTTGTGCTGTTCAGCATCTTTTCGATTCATTTTGCCCTGCACTGCCGTTGTCCTTACTCCCCTTGCTTTGCGTGGGTTTGCTTACTTTGCAATTCCTTCTGCATTTGCTGGACAACGTCTTGAATTTTAGCCAGGTAAAGTGGGAGCCTGCTTCTCAGCATCTGCCTGATCCCACTTTGCTTCCACACCTGGGCGACAGCTCTGCTCACACCGCGGAGGAATCCTGCGGCCTTCCTCAAGGCTATGGAGGGCCAGCCAGCGGCTTCAGACAGAAAATCAACTTGCTGCACCTACAGTGGTTCCCAAAAAAGAAGAAATAGCAAGTGGTCACAGCATCACAAACTAAGCTTTCACTCCGTTCCAAGGCAATTGTGAACTCCTCAGTGTTGGTGTAGAGATACAGGATCTTTACCATGAAACAAGTCTTTTGTTTGTGGACAAATTGCAGATTAGCACAGGATTAACCATTTAAATGTTTGAGCAAAACAAAACAACTGCATGCAATGTAATGATTTTTAATTAACACTGCATGACCATTTCGTGGTGTTTCACGATGATGTACAGACACTTACTGATCTCTTGAATCTCCGCATACACCCATCAAACTTCTTCATTTTCTCAGTCAGTTTGGCTTTCAGGAGGCTCCCAATTTCATTAAGTTTGTTCTGTGAGAGGGTGAATAAAACCCATGAGATTATGATTTAGAATTGCTTGTTCTGTGTCCAGCTCACTCAGCAAAGAGCCACCGTGGCCTCCCATTTCCCAGGGAAAATGACTTCTGCATTACTCAGTGGTTAGAAATGGGAACAGAAAGGTCTACAGATGAAAGTCCAAAGCAGAGGAGGTGAAATGCCATTAGAAGTAAAATCACATTCAGGAATTTTAAACTTATTTATGCAACGAATGTGCTGAGCAGCCCTGGCTCATCACTGCTGCTCTCATTTTATTTACTTACACTCTTCAGTGGATACACCCTTGAGGAGGGTGTCCCCTCTTTTCTACGCTTGCTAGGTATGGCTGAACTTTTTTAATTCTCACTAATTGGAAAATAATATTATTACGAGTTTAAAAGTTGCCTAATTCCTCTGTTTGCCTGGTCACTCACCAAAACTCACACCTGAAGCCTACCCGGAGGATGCTCAAACTGAGCAAGATTAAAAAAACATTCTGGGGGGGAAAAAAAATCTCACTGCAATTAACTGCCATTGGCAGGGCCTCACCTCAGCCTTAAGAACTGGATCCCCACATCCATGAGCCAGAAAATTCAAGCTTCCATTAGCAGCTGCCAAAGTCATTCGTCCCAGGTTTTCTTGCCTTTCACCATTAACACTGAGATAGGCGTTAAGGGCAGCCATCTGGTGCTCATCAGCACAAGCACTGACTTCCATTCCTTCTTCTAAATCCCCTGAGAGAATGAAAAGAGAGCTTCATTTACAGGAACAGCTTTTTAATTACTTAGGTGATCATTTAGTGTTTGAGTGTGTTAAGGCATTTGTGAAAAAAACCCCACGAGATAAACAGGAGAAAATTAGATCAGTGTCAGCGTTTGACTTTTCTGTGTGACTTGCGAATGATTTACAAACACAGATCTGCTACTGCAAAGAAAGCACTGGGTTAATGTAAATCTAAATAATTCTCTCAGTCACGGTGATCTACGCGCCTTTTTCTACTCAGTCTTCTACTGTCCCCTGTTGCTGATGTTTCAAAACTGCTCAGACCATACATGAAAGTGTGTCAGGCGCTGCCTGAGCCAACAGCCCTGTTTCCTCTGGTGTCGGTGAGCACTGACGGAGAGAATCACCCGCAGAGGGTGAGTTCACTGTCCTGCTCCATCCACCTGTTCCAGCACGGAGCAGAGTCAGCCTCTGGAGGTGCTTTTCTTCATGGAAACTGGAATGTGATGATTATCTTAAATGCGGCACACGAAGTTGGCTAAATCAAGATTAAATGAAACCTGTCGCTGATCACCATTACAATCCTTCCCTGGCTCCTGACCACATGAATGTCTCCCCATCTGACCTTTGTCTAACAAGTTTTAAGGTTCAAGTTTTTGTTATGTGAAGGACCACGGCTTGAACCCCCAGGAAGCTGAACTAACTTAGCACTGGACACAGCCTTTCCTCCTGCCTCTTCCCACCAACGACAGCTGTGATTGCAGAATATCTCAGGTTGGAAGGGACCCGTAAGGATCATCGAAGCCCAACTCCCTGCTCCCTGAAGGACTGCCTAGAAACTCAATGATATTACTCCGAGCATTGTCTGCGAAGGTACGTACCTTTCAAATACCCCATGTAGCACTGAAAACACTCCTTTCCTTTAGAAGCGGCTACTTTTACTTTCTCTTTCTGATCAATAATCCCCTCCACCAGGATTTGGCTCTGAACAGATGAGGAAGCAGCGGTTCCTGTCAGGCCTAGCCAAATATCTTCAAAGGCTCTTAACTGCAGCCATAAGGGAAAAACATTTATTCAAAGCCACCACACAGAATTAACGAATGGTCAGAGATGATGCTCACATACCGGTGCTTCCCGCAGAAGGCTAAGTGGGATGAATGGGTCAGGAGCTGACTGACTGGATAGCACAAGGCTCGTGGCCAAAATTTTAAATGTAGCCATGAAAAAAAAACATACACAAAGAGCCTATTCCCTGTGAGGCTGCTGATTCGTGCCATTTACTCTAAAATAGAATAGAGAAAGCCCAAGTAGAGCAGCTGATACTTCTTTTATCTCCTTTCTAAAGAGAGAGGGGAAAAAAACTTTGTATTTGCCTTAGCTTTTTAATGATTACATAATCATAATTTTGTAGGGGTGCCCGATTGTCCCCTGCTAATGAAGAGTTTGGATGGTGCTGACCACATCATTTTTCTTCCTCTGTTGGCACCATCAGCTTCTCCACCTTATTTAGTTCACAGAAAACTCCTAGCAAACGCAAAATAGAGGGGGAGAGAAAAAGGAAGTGAGTTGCCTCAGGATGGCCATCATATTAACTGCCCTGCGCCAGTTCTTTCGTCTGGCAAATTACACTTTATATGAGTCTTATTTTGTCTCTCTCTTTTATTTTTTTTTTCTGTGGTGCGAAAAAATCATGCTTCACCAAACAGAGCAGTCATGCTGATGAAGGTGAGCTGAAATAACCCCCAGGCTCTTAAAACTCTTATATACTCCAGTGAACAGACACCTACTGTATTTGTCACTGAGCTCTGCTGATAACTAACGCTGGTGCTTTCACAGAATCACAGAGTGTCGGGGCTGGAAGG
>NW_009715194.1:0-5657 GCF_000703405.1 Apaloderma vittatum
TGGTGCGTGAGTGTGTTTGCAGTCCAGAAAGTGAAAAGTATCTGTATGAAAATTCCATGAAGAAATTCTTCTTTCTTCTGTATCCAGTAACTATCTTTACATTTTAGTGCCCTATAGTATCTTTTTACTGCTTTCACTGCTCTCTACTTAGTAATAGAGTTAAGGTGTGTGCGATATCACAAGATCTGTTCACAAGTAGAATATTTAGCTTTTAAACTGTCATTAACTTCTCTAAATCCACTTATGTAGTTTAACAGGTTTTTAAACCATTTCATTTCACTGGAAATATTTCAAAGATGACAAGCATCACTTCACAGATCTGGGGATATGATTGGGTTTCCAATCTCTATGACCCTGCATGATCTGGATTGTCCATCATAAAAATAACGCAAAATATTTTTCTTTGCTTTGGTTTTTTTCAATAGTTTATGGTTTAAAAAGTATTAGTTGAAAAGACAGGAATATGTTTTTTTTTAACAGTACCTGGCTCCAAGTGTAGCTTCTCCAACTTCTGTTTGGAAAAATAAACACAGAATGAGGATTTTAGAGAATGCATAATAATAGCAACCCCTCCCCAATGCCAAGATTGAAAAATACACAAATTCACCTATTACATTTAGCACTTTTTTTTCACCAACCACTGGAACTGCGTATTTTACACAGGTAATTTTTCTGGCACATTATAGCCAACTCAACACATCAGCTTCAGTTGGGTTCTCATAACTAACTCGGAACTTTAAAGAGGCCAATAATGTGTCTGTGTATCACATCAACTGAAGAGTGAAAAACAAACTTAGCTACTACTTGATATAATCAGCAGGAGAAAGAAGACATCAACAGTATGAGACAGCACAAACAGCGTAAAAATGGAGAAAGTCTTGATAGCCAAAAAACACATAGCGTTCTCATTTGACAGACACTATGCTGAGCAAGATCATGTATGTCTTGGATTCTGTTAGAATTTCGTATTACAGTCACGTTTCCTTTTTTGTAGTATGACCAGAGATTGAATACTGAAATACAGCTACATTCTCAATTTACCTTCATTTCAATTAAATCAGAAGAAGAGGCTTCTAAAGTGTTTCCATTTTCATCATAATCTTCCTAAAAGAGTAAAAAAGGAATGACAGCTTTTCTTACAGAAAGTAACATTAGCTGACAGAGAACTACTACCATATTCAATTTCCCCTAGCAACAATATGAAAAATATTTTCCAGCGTTTGAGATCTCAACTACTACCTCAAATTGAGACCCAAGAATGAGGAGCAACATATAAAATGTTCTTGACGATTAAATATTTTTCTCCAGTTACCTTTCATTTTCCTTTCAACATGACATTGTCTATTTCAAAGTTACTCCTAAAGAGGAAATTTAGTTCACATTTCTGCAGCTATTGTAGATAACATGTTTTCATTTTCCCACTTTTTTACTTCTTTAGGTTCTAGCAGAAAAAAAGAAGTTAGAAACTGAGCTGACTTAGGTTTCTACTTTTCTGAAAACAAAACACGCCTTTATGTCATGGGTTTGAGCCTGGTAAGTTTGTTTTTTTGCAAAAGCGGGGCCCTCCCCCACTCCCAGGCAGGAGCTGCACCTGCCTCTGGCCAGAGCCAGGCCCATCAGTGCCTCTACCGCCTCTACCACAGAGGTATTTAAGAGGTGACCCCGTTGTTCTTTCTCTCTCTTTTTGGTTTTGTCCTGTTTTGAGCTGTTTCATCTTTAATGTTTGGGAGTTTTTCTCCTGGAGGGGGCGGTAAGAGAACAAAGGAACGTCTTCCTGAGAAGGAAGAGGGGGCAAAGAGTCCCAGAGGAGAAGGAGAGGAGAAGACTGCCAGAGCAGGACCTTTCCCTGCAGCCTGTGGTGGCTGAGATGGCAGGAAGGTGATTGTCTGCCAGCCGGGGAGGCTGACAGCGGTGACTCAACCAAAGCTCATCGCGTTACGTGATTCACAACAGCTCTAATTTACAGAGCACCAGAAAATTGCCTTTCCGGTCAACTGGACGTTGTTGCAAAGACTCCGTTTTCAGAAGGTAAATGATAAGCTGAGACTGATACCACAGGCCTAAACCAAAATAAATAGAAAAACTAACAAAAAAAAACCAAACCAAAACCACAATGATAAGGAGGCAAGAAAAGACAACACGTCCTGCTTTGGGAGCAAACAGTCTAAAATAAAAATAAAAAAACCAAAAAACACAAGGACCCAAGGAAGGATAATATTTGGGAACTAAAGGTAACATGTAGATTACCCTGCTCAGTCAGTAGCAGGAGGCTGTGCTGCCTGTATAAGATATCATAAGTCACTCTCAAAACTAATTCAAAAGCTCGGCAATGTCAGAACACACAATACATCATATTTTCTTGGATTATTAATCTCTATGAGAAAACTGTACAGCATAAAATCTTTAAACCAGAGCATTGTTTCTGCAGAAAAGATTTCCAAATTATCTGTGAGCTGAAAACATACTTCCCCCTCCCTCTCTCTCCAAATATGCACATTTCTGGATGGTTGGGCATATATGTGTATACAGTTAAACATATACAAATGGGAATGAAGAACACCGAAAATAATACGTTACTCTGAATCCAGGCTTCTTCCACTGCAGGGAAAGATGTTACTGCAAGGTAAAGGCAGTGGGGACTCATCTACTGTGACCATTTCAAGCCTCTAATAGATCCAAGAACTGCTTAAAGAGTAGGACATGAGAGCTGTTAATGTGAAACAGAATCCAGCTCACATTGATGTTCCATACTCTAATACACTGAAACAACTCATTCCTGTGTCCATATACTTCCTAAATATCTTCTGAAAATTTATAAAGAAGCCTACTCACCTCATTTTCTGCTAGCGGATCGGGAAGTTCTTTCATTTCTACTTCAACATTGTCTTTATTATCAGACAGAGAATCAAGAATGTTATCAGGACTATAGTCTTCTCCACAGTCTACAGCACTGCCATTATCTATTTCAGCTTCATCTAACACACTAATATCCATCATGTCAATATCTTGCAAGGTATCCAGACTTGCTTCAATATCCTCCTACAGAAAGGAAACGGATAGATGTGTATTTATTGTGGGTTAAATGACGCGTATTCTCGGTAACAGCAATCACGATTTCACTTACCTGCCCGTCTCTGGAGTTTTCTTCTAGTCCGTTGTCTTCGACACCGTCTTCTTCCAGTTTTCTTCCTAAAAATAGCATCACTGAAGTGAGATGTAGTGCGAAATTTCACAAGACATCTACTCTTTGCTGAATTAATGATTCGACACGGAGTTTGTTTCAACAAATAATCATTAAGACCCTGCTTTGGGAGTACAGGTCTGTCTGGATATGACAGAGGATGACTTGCCACTTCATACAAGCGAATGGCATAGTCATGAACTAGAAGTAGCTCAGGTACATTTTTCAACAGCTACAGTCCTGTCACCCCACAACACTTCAATACCTAAAAAGACAATAGTGTCTAGGAAGTGGTTCCATTTAAAAGAAATACTCTATCATTGTCACATAAAACCTCCCTCTTACCATTTAAATAATTAAACTGATGTACAACTAGAATTGACTTTTAAGATTTTGGTCACACAGATCATATTTAGACACACTTGTCACCAGCAAACTTGTATTACTATTAAACAACAACTGCTCTTTCTCTATTTTTACACCATTATCTGTAAGAAAGTGGCTTAAAGCAAAGTATCTTTTCTGAGAACTGCTTATGATTAATTCAGACAAACCACATGTAACATGGTCCACGGAGTATTTAATGTTTTTGAAACAAAATATACTTAAATCACTAATGAGCTATTTCAGAACAGTTTATTTTCAAAAAAAAAGAGCTATAAAATGAAATTTGGCACTAACAAAAGTCATACACATTTATGCAACAATAGCTCTAATTATTCCCACTGTAATTTCTCTCATCTAAAAACATACCCCAGTGATAACGGAGGTTTGAAGGCTTCTATGAAAAAGGAAAAATATGTATAGTTACAGCAAGGAAATTAATACCCAGGGTGTTGAGGAGCCACCTTAACATATAATGGCAGAGCTCTCCACAGGAGCTTACACCATAGCTTCCTGCTTTGTACCTGACACAATTCTACACCGACGATCACAAGAACAGAAACATTTGTACTTTACGGTCTCATCTACAGGACTCAAGACTCGCTAACGGAAGTACTGTTACATGTCATATTATCGTTTAAACTTGTTATCACCAACACAGAGTTCCCTTCCATAAGGGAAAATGCACTTTTGGAAAAAACCAATAAATTAACGTAACAACAAAAAAATCAACATTGCCTGCTAACTTCTGGATACAAAGGAACCACGTTTGTCTAGATGCCATACCTTTGCTAGTTCTTTTCGGCATCCTCTTGCTGGTCAGTTCTGAGGCCACAGGAATTTCATCAGGATCTCCTCCTTCATCCTCAATGGCCTACCGGAGACAGCAGTATGACATCTACTGTATTGTTTGCTAGTGTGCATTTCTATTGTTTTCGGATGGGACAGAGTCAAATTTCTTCACTAGCCTGTAAGGGGCTACGCTTTGAAATTGTGCCAAGAACAGCATCAATAACGCAGGGGTGTATTGCTCAGCAGCGCTAGCACAGAGTCAAGGCCTTTTATGGTCCTCATCTTTTGCCATCAGTGAGTACGCTGGGCATGCACAACAAGTTCAGAGAGGACAAAGCCAGGACAGCCGACCTCAACTGACCCCAGGAATACTCTGCATCATGCAATGCTGTACTTAGCGATAAAACTGGTAGGGTTAGAAGATGGTGGGGCTGACATTACCTGGGGACTGGCTGGGCATTGGTCAGTTGACAGGGAGAAATTTTCTTTTACATCGGTCCCCATGTGTTGCCTGATCTAGTTGAGAGGCGTCCCTGCCCATGACAGGGAGGTTGGATCAAATGACCTCTAAGGTCCCTTCCAGCCTAGGCCATTCTACGATTCTATGACTTGCTGTTCTTCCCCCCTCCCTGCCCTTTTTCCTCCTTTCTGTTCTCCCCCCTTCCATTTTTAAAAATTATTAAACTGTCTTATCTCACTCCAGAAGTTCTCTCTCACTTTTACCCTATCCAGCTGGGGGAAGGGAGGCAAGCGAGCAGACGCGTGGTGCTTAGCTGCTTACTAGCATTAAATCGCAACAGCATTTTTAAGGATTTATCAGATGGAAACATTTGTGTCTCACCCTAGTTCAGGTCATACGGTCAGGCAAGCAGTCATAACAGCTGTTAGAAACACTGAATAGTAAGGTTTTGTAACACAACCCCACAGCCATATCTATGACTGAGTACAAAAGTTCCCCTCATCTGTAAACAAGGCCCCTGCTCAGCAGATAAGCACTTTAACTGTATAACTCTGAAAGCAACTGCTACAAGAACTCATGAGCATCCAACTTCTTTTCGCAACGTGCAGGCCTATTAGAACCCATAAAAGGGTCAGGATCGACAACGCTGTTCTGGCGCCCTGGAAGTCTGCGAAAATACATTCCGGAAAGGTTGCAGAAATGCAGCCAGGTGAAGCGCATACAGAGGAAACGAGAAACACGGGGAAGGAGACCGCGCGTACAGGCTGCGGGAACGGAAGCCGAAATCAGGGAAGGACGCGCATACATCAGGGACAGGGAAGAAGGGAACGACCAGGGCCA
>NW_009715195.1:0-45817 GCF_000703405.1 Apaloderma vittatum
ACATGGGGTTATTTTTTCCCAAGTGCAAAACGTTGCACTTGCCCTTTTTAAACTTCATAAGATTTCTCCCTGCCCAGCCCTCCAGCCTGTCCAGGTCTCTCTGAATGACTGCACAGCCTTCTGGTGTGTCAACCACTCCTCCCAGTTTTGTGTCATCAGCAAACTTGCTGACAGTGCTCTCTAATCCCACATCCAGGTCATTGATGAACATATTGAAAAGCACTGGCCCCAGCACTGACCCCTGAGGGACCCCACTAGACACAGGCCGCCAACTGGACTCTGCCTCATTGACTTCAACCAATTAGCGACCCACCTCACTACTTGGTCATCCAGACCACACTTCCTCAGTTTACCTATGAGGATTCTGTGGGAGACAGTGTCAAATGCCTTGCTGAAATCCAGATAGACCACATCCACTGTATGGCCACCATCCATCCACCTGGTTATGTCTTCATAAAAGGCTATCAGGTTGGTCAAATATGACTTCCCCTTGACAAAGCCATGCTGACTGCTCCTAATAACCTTCTTATCCTTGATATGCCAAGGATAAGGTGTTCCATCACCTTTCCAGGGATGGAGGGGTATCAAGGCTTAGTGGTGCACAATTGCATCATCTTGAAACAGCTTTCTGGAGCTAAGGGTTATCCTTTAGAACTGTTCCTAAGAAATCATTTCAGTAGACATCTGCAGGTTGGGCTAGAAAAGTAGGCACTAAATTTCAAAAACTGGAATTTAAGATTTGTCAGCTATATGAGATAGGGTTCAGCTCTAGACGATCTGTCCATTAAATCACTCATAAGAACAGAAGGCCTCCAGACTAATAGTAGATACTGGAACCAAGTCTACGTTGTTCAAATGGATATAAAGGTGTCCTGGGTTTGAGCTAAAACCCAGTCCTATTTAGTGATGTCCCCTAAGGACATGCAAGTAGAAATGATGATGAAAATAAAAAGAAAATACAAATATTATGTTGGATAAGCATTCTGTGAAATACTTGCCTGCTGATTTTATTTATAGTCTTAATTACATTCCATTAAAATGACATTTGAGCCCCTGAGAAACTAAATGAAACTTATTACTCTGAATATTTGATATTTAAGCTAGTTTTTTTTTTAGTTAACAGCATTGCAGAGACAAAAGAGAATGTCCTGAACCCTAAAGTGATATACTCAGGATCCCGACAGATCTCTCTGGTTGAATTTGTGCTGCTTTGCACTGTGAGATAATGAAATACCTTTCCTTGTTCTAAGTGCACAAATTGCATGTCAGTAGTCTGGGCTCTTAGCAGCTTGCAAGGAGATCCATAATACCCAGCAAGTTCATTCAGAGATACTTATTAAAATATTATAGGCTATTCTGAGTTTGCAGTGATCCTGGATGTGAACACTCAAAGAAATACTTAGATTGAAATTATTTTTAAAATCCTATTCAAAAATTTGAAATAATTATTTTTCTGCTCAAGTGAAGAAAAGGAAACAGTAAAGAAGGTTTACTTTCCTTATGTACCATGCATAAATGTCAGTTTGCAATAGTTTCCAGGATACCAGTTACATGTGTGAATACTTCATTACCATAAATGAGAGAGAGCAGTGTTTTGTAGTGCCCACGTATATACAAATGTCCAAGCACCAGCATTTACCAGTTTGACTTTTGTGAAAAAAAATGGATTTTCCATTAGAATAATCAGCTTCCGTCTTAGAAATCAAGTATATTTTAATAAATCATTTCAACACTGAAATTTGATACAGCCACATTAAGAAAAATAAAATAAAAAACCCCTTATGTATATTTTTAAAATACCACTAATCCTTCCTTGAGCTAACATGAGTTCTTGAAACATGGAAGTATAAAGATCGTAGGATAACTCAAATGTGAAGGAGTTTCAGGAGGTCTCTAGACCAAACTCTTCAAAGAGGGTTAGTTATGGGGTAGGACCAGGTTTCTCAGGGCCCTGTTCCATCAGGTCTTGAAAACCATCAGAGATGGGGAAAATGCCACCTCCACAAACTATCCACTCTACTGTCCGACGGTCCTCAAGGGGAAAAATTTTCCCCATGTATCCAATCCGAATCTTCTTTTTTCCAATTTATGCCCACTGTATCTCATCCTTCCACCACACACTACTGTGAACAGCCTCGCTCCATCTTCTTGGTGATCTCCTTAAGGTGTACTGGGGGGCTGCTCCTTGGTCCCTGCAATGTCACGTCTTCTTCATGCTGACAAAACACACGGTTCTCAGACTCTGCTCACAGGCTCTGTGTTGCAGCCCCAAGCATCTTAGTGGCCTCTACTGAGCTTCCTGCAATTTATTGATGTTAGATCAAAGATTCTGAAAGTCAAGTTTCCATTGATTTCAAAAGGGCTAGAGTTGGATCACTGTGTGGGTGAATATTTTCTTTTGGGCTATTATGCTACAGATACATTACCCTGAGGTCATTTTTTCAGGGTTAGGAGTACAGATTTTACATATAACAGTCCGAATCATAAAAGAAAGTAGGATCACAAAAGAATGACTCAGAAGTCCAGGCAGACAAAACTAGTATATTCAAAGAAATAAAAGGATGTTTTTGTTCATGGTAGTGGTTTTTTTTTTTTTATCCTTGCAAAATCTTGTTGCATATTTACAAATGCATGTAGATTTCACACTCATTTGCTCCCCATCAAGTATTTTTCTGGCCTTCCAAGTTATCTGTGTGAATCAATAGTATAATCCACAGCTTTTTGCACTGACAGCTAAAAAAAAAATCACACAATTTGCACCATGCCTGCTTTCAAAAGCAAAGCCACAAATTCCTTTGTGTGGAGAGTGTAATCACTGTAAAGGTAAAATGTAAGCAACTTGCAAATGCCAATTTCTATAGAGAGAAAAATACTACTTTGCTTTGTGCTTTTCAGCTAGCTGAGGCCTTCTCATATGACAGGCCATAATCAATAAATCATGTGCCAGTTGTGCTGATTCTGTGTGTCAGGTCATACCTCTCCATTTCAGTTTCCAGTTTCTCACAGAGTATTCACTTGTGTTCTATTGTGATATCTTTCCACCTCCTCAGCATCAATTTAAAAGCTGTTATTTTTAAGCCATAGAAATTGTGACTCCCCTCCCCTCCTCTCCTCAAAAAAACTATACCATTGGCCAACTTCAAAGCAGGGAAGAGACAAGCCCTCTGCCTGAACTCCAACCACTGCAGTACTCCAAGGAGGCCAAATCTTGTATGTGCACACCTTGTTCGTAGTGGACAAAGAGACACCATGATGACAGCTTTTCGACTGATCAGTAACAAAGGTTGTGGACTTTCAAGATAGGGTTCTTGTGGTGGAAAGATATTTATTTATCTCTTCTGTAAGCAATTATTTACTCACTTAGGCAGCTTGACACCTCTAGTCTTGCTAAGGAAATTAATAATTAGGCAAACTTTATGCCACAGATCGGTTAGATGACCAGAGCAGGAATTCGCAAAATTATTTTATGTATCTGCCTGGCATGTGTGAGACATTTCATCCTGACCTTGCATTCAGAAGATTGTTCCAAAATGATAAGTCAAGACCATTTGAATCCCTCCAAGTACCTGCATTAATCCTGGCTCCATACACTAACGTTTGTGCTCACTCCTCCCTTCCTTGTGTCAGGAGTTCCCCATGTAACTTCAGAAAAGTCTATCTTTTCTCTACTCTCATTTCCCATGGTAATGGCGTAGAAGCTAGTAACTGCTTACAGCTCAGTGGTGTTTTGAGTGTGGGTTAGTATTTCTGTGCTTTCAGAGTCAAAAAGACATACACGTACAGAAAGAGATTGCAGTTCCTAACTATTGTAACTAAGGACTTTGAAATTAATGATATGCTTATAAACAGCAATGCTATTTTATTTTGCTGTCACATTTTTCACTGTGAATGAACATTCAGACAGGGAAATAACTTGGAGAAAAGCCCTTTTCTGGATCCTTCAAGGACTGTCCTTCAAACAATGTTCTCAACTAGTCAATTACATTGACACATTCACCTCCAAAGCTATTAAGTGACTATGATGACTCAACTTGCAGCTGACAAACTTCAAGATTTGTGGCCATCTGGCTATTTCTTTCCATTTCCTTTATCCTCTTTCTTTGTCTGGGTTTTAGGAGGTTGCTTTCTTTTTTTTTTTTTCTTCTCTGTACTGTTTAGAGCTTGCTTTATGTACAGCCTGTCCGCCTCTGTTTCTTCACCCTTCTCTTCTATACTGCATCAAATTCTTCTTCAAGCCCAGTTTTCCTGCCCTGGGTTTAACTACAGGCTTCAATCAGTCAATAAATTGAGTTTTGCTGCTCCAGCAACTACCACAGTTATCTCAGCTCTTAATGTTTGACTTTTCTGATGTGTCCTATTAAGCAGAAAGAAACGGTACATTTATTTTTTGAATGGTTATAAACAAGAGGTTATCTCTGTCTTTTCTTTTTTTTTTTCTTGAAATCTGTTGCTTTAGGGCAGATAAGATTCTTTTTAATGTCAAAAAGCGAGGTTAGATCATCTGTGCTCATAGTAAAGGTATTTTGCTCTTAACACAGTGACGGTTTTTTTGTTTGTTTGATTTTAATGAAATAAAAACCAAACAATAGATTGGGCCACTGTAGGCTGGGAAAAGGGTGTTAGCATATTGTCAAAATTCGTGAAAGAAGTATTCTTCTGTCTTCTAGAAACATTATTTTACATGCCTATACATTTTAATAAATAAAGTATTCCTATTACTTTACATGCATATAAAGCATTTGTGGAAGTGTGGACACGTTTCTTGGCATAAGAAATTATAATTATAGCTCAAGAGGTACAGGTGGACATAAGTATCTCCAAGGCAGAGTAATTTATAACATTAAGGTTACACATATGAAATATAAACTTTTTTTTTTCCCCTGGAATCATGGCTTAAAGGCCATGATTCAGCTGAAAATATAGAAGGCAAACTCTTCATTATCTCTCTGTTTTGAGGATCCAGCAGGTGACTCTTTCAGGGGAAGGATTTTTGGAAAACTTGTGCTCAGTAATTCCTGAACATATGGTGTGTTCTGTGAGTTCTTTTTTAACTTCTTCCCCTTGTCCAAATTACCAGATGTACAAATTACTGAAGTACAGATCCTCACATTTGGGAAAACAAGATACATTTCTGACAATAGACACTCAGAGTAATTTGGGACAGTGCGATGTCTTACAGTAGTTATACAGTCTACATTAGGTCTGGCTTTAATTGCGCTATAATGAACTTCAAAAGGCTTTCTTCTTTTTTATCCTCTGTGAGCTTGCATTACATAAAAATGAATTAGTAATCTCCCTCACATTTCTATTCATCCTGTAAACATAAGGCTGTAGAACATGTCTTTTCACAGAATAAATAAGAAGACTTTGTCACTGATGAGTGTTAAATTCTAAACCATTTTTTGCCATTCATATAGCCTGAAAAACCATACTCAGAGATTACTATAACCTTCCAGAGTTGCAAAGTATTGTTAGTGAAATAGGCTCTTCATATTCTCTTTTTCACTAGGAATGAAATAAAAATATTTTAATTGGAGAGTGTGTAGCAGATCATAGATATTAAAAACCAAAGGAAAACAACAATTGAACAACACAGTGGCCAGGTTTTAGACAGCAGGCTCCTTCACAGCAATTCAGAGCTCTCTGATGAACTTCTAGCTTCTGTGTAGGGAAAAGCACCGTACCTCTGAGTGTCTATTCAGAAACACCTTTATTCTGAGAGAGGAGATATGAGTCAGACTATGGGAAACACAGCCAAATGACAGAGTCTGAAAGTTTAAACTTTCTGGAACTTATACAGCTGCAAGAAAAACCTACTCTAATATCTGCAGCACAATCCCCTCCAGTATAGATCAGCAACAACTCCTCCAAAGGGCTGAGAAAGTTTCACTCTTCTCCCTAAAATACATCACAAGCAGCAGCAGCATTGTTCAACTTTATGTCATAGTCTATCTCGACTTGTCCTCTCAAGCTGTGTCTTCCCTATTTCCCTGGACCTAGATCAGTAAGCCGTACCACATTAACAGGACTCAATTCAATATCTTTTCTTCTTTTTTTTTCCTCGACTTGCAGCATAGCACATAGAAAAATACAGACATAAAGCATCCTGAAGAGCAAACAGGGCAGTGTAATCTTCCAGCATCTAAAGACAACAAAATTTGATCCTCACTCCAAAAAATTGCAATATACCATAATTCACACTTGCAGCTTAGGTTACCTAAAGACATCCTAAAACATTATTCATCTTCCAGGCTGAGCACTGAGAAATGTATGCTCAGCATTTTTCTCACCAGGGAAAGATACGCAGCTCCTCAGGACAGCTTATTTACAGGCAACTTGGTTTTGTGTTTGTTTTTCTTTTTTTTTTTTAGCAAGTTTCCACATCTTATTTATTCTGTGTTGCAACAATCTAATCAGTGCTGTCATTTTAAATGTTTAATTTCAATTAGTAGCTCAATATGTTCTGTAACTCAAAACACCTTCTCTGATTTAAGCATTGTCGGAAAAAGGCCCACATGTGTATTTACACTGTCTGCAAGGCTGAGCATGCAACCTAGATGCTGATATATTTCCCCAATAAGGAGTAGACTTGCCTTCAGTGAGCAATTTGGTCTTACTGCTTAGGCCACTTCCTCTTTTTTTCCTGTGCTATTTCTAACTGTGTTCCATGCCTGTAGTGTAGATTATGTATAACGTAACCTGGCAACATACACTGAATAGCAATAGCCTTTGAGCCTGCCTCATGAGATAGGCTGCTGTGAGAAAAGCTTGTGGAGTCTGAAGAAAAAGAAGTAAAGAAGAACCTGACACTGCCATTTAGTGGTTAGATGGAAAATTTGGGACAGGGCAGGGCAGGTTTCCAGTCAGGCATGTGTCTAAGTCCCATTAGAACTTAAGTGCCTTGTTGAATCCAAACCTTAATTAGAAACTGTCCTTACCAAATGTCAAAATGTTCCTTTTCCCTTCGTAAAACATTAACAACCGCTAGAGATGGAGAAAATGGGCATCATAATTACCCTCTGTCAAAGTACCAGGACTCCAGACTGCATGGTTTCCCCTGTACTATCATGCAGGGGTCTTGCATACAGAGCTCAAACAAGTCTCTGTTTTTTGTTTGTTTGTTTTCTTTAATAATGCTGAACACCACTTCTGGGTTACAGTGAGAAGTTTAAAATAGCAGAGAAGGAAATGGTATGACATGCACCAAACACAACAAAAATAACTAGTTCTCATGAGGCTCTCTCTGAAGCTTATGAATTGCTTTTGGAAATAATAATAAGCACCTCTACCTCTATAAACATGGTCTTATGTTATAAGCAATTTTACTGCAATAACAATGTCAAGAAAAAACACTGTGGTTTCATAAAATAGATTTACTGCTATTAATGTGTTATCTTTTTTAAAAAAAAAATTATAGACTTGAAGGCATAAGGAGAAGGAACATATCCAAAAGGGCAAAAGTTGCTCAAGGACTTGACTCAGATGAAAATACTCCATGCATTAGGCCCTCAACTGGTCTAAATGGAAACAGCTTCTTTGAAATTTTTCATGCTGGCTAATTATCGGACCCACGTGCTCATTATTTTTAAGAGCAGCCAGTAACGTGAATTAACTCACCACCATTCTCACTGACTCTAGCAGGAGCCATACTTGATTGCCGCTCCAAATAATAAAGCTTTTTAAATAGTTTCAGATTGAATAGCAAAGTGCACGAACAATGAAAATTAGTGAATACTTTTTGAAAACTTGACCCTTTTGATTCACTGACAACCTCCAGAGATGATTACTATGTAATACAAAAGACAGTGATCAGTTCACCCATAGGATGAATAAAATGTTTTAACCACCTTAAATGTGACAAAAAAGAATAATCAAGAGAAAATTGCCCTTTACAGTGAGGCCGAACTATTTCCCATCTCCTTTGATTTAGGGAGAGAGGAAGCTTTTAAAGTAGTTATAATCTAAGGTGTTTCTTAAACATAGACCTTAACACTTTTTTTCAGAGCATCAATTTTTCACCAACGATGAAATTATAAGAATCTTAAAACTACTTTGATAATTTAACCTTAATTCACTGAGCAACTTCAGCTGGGGTTAGGGAGAAAACAAAAAAAGAGTTCATAGCAGAATTCACAAAAGAAGTGGAGCAAACATTGTTTCTTTTTTATCCAGAGACTGAATAAGTGCTGACTAGGGAGGGACCAGTCCTGGTTCTTTGTAAATGATTTGGAGCTCTTCTTCTATTCCCCCTAAGGAGAATGCTCCAACCATTCTGCTTTTCTTTATATATTTCCTGTGTTTCCTCTTGAAGCTATGCTCCTTTGCATGAAATACTAACTGAAAAAGAGGTTGGGATCTGGGTCCCTCAGGATGGTGTCTTGACCACCAGCATACACTGCAGAATGAACAGTAAAATAGAAATAAAAAGTAGAGCAGCTCTGACAGAAAAGACTTGAGTGGCTCCTTCCTTACAGTCTCTAGTTTATGAGTTTGGGGTCGACTGGGGCCAGCACTGTCCAAGTCTTCTGTCTGAACCTACAAAAGTGTTTGAAAAAAGCTTTCTTTTGTCCTCATAAAACCTCCCAAAGTGCCTGATTGTCCCTCAATCTCTCTTAATGACTCTGTCCCTTTTGCTATGAAATATTTAAATCCTAATTTAGTCAGGAATTTATGCAACAGCTTCATCATCACTTGAGATCATGAAGTTGACTGCCCTCCTAGAATAAATGAGTAGAGAACTGGATTTCTCACTTTCTTAGAAAAGTACCTTAGAAGAACATCATGGTCCACCATTAGCACATTACACAGTCAACTTTTACTTCTGATCTTTCAACTCCACAAATATTCATCTATGAACTACTTTACTGTCAGCTGTACAAAATATTTCCCCTCATTCAAATACTGCAGATTTGGCAGGAAAACACATATCCATGCACGCACGCGTGCACTTTAGTTTTGGATAGCGTGAACTTTTTTGTTTATTTGCTTTTGGCTCAGCACTGAAATTATAGGGTGATTTATTCACCATCCCACTGAAATGAGCCTTTTCAAATTAAGGAAGCATAGTTAATTAAACAAAAAATAATAAATTGAATATAATTTGATGCATTAGGCCTTTTTTTGATGTTTGATTATTCAAGATATTCTCAACAGATGAATGTCTGGCTCCTTTGAGAGACACTTAAAACTTGAGATTGAAAACCAAAGCTGGCTCTGATTCTCCTCAGGCAAAAGGACACTTTCAGTCATTTGCACAGGAAACACTCCTTTCCTTGGCTGGTCCTCAGGCTGTGAAATGAACTCCAGCAGTGTCCTAGGCCTGTCACAAGCATCACTTATTCCGTTCCTAGCTGAAAGAGCACAACATGCTGTCTCTGACAAGCACATAGACCGGAGGGCACCTTAAAACAATTAAGTGGGAAAAAAAGAAAAGGAAAGACAAAAAAAAAAAGAAACCTGTATGAAAGAAGAGAATACACAAAGATTTTTTTCCCCTGGGATGAGATTAGAGTGGAACGAACTCCACATAGCAGATGTGTGTTGTAGCACTTAACTTTACTGAGGGAAGGTGCTCAGATGCCTGTGCTTTTGCAAAGCAATTGTAAAATATTTCTTGGCGTTCTTGGAGTCTTAATGGTATTAAAAAGTCAAAGCTATGAGATGCAGCAAACCAGCCTGGTCTGATTTTTGGCAACTTGCTATTTCATATGGTGCAAATAATCATAAAATCAAATGGCATCTACTTATAATTTTATAGTAATTGCTTCTATAACACTTGCCAGTTTTTCCATAATAACTTCATGTATAATTACTACGTAATCTTCAGGCATAAATAACTCTCTAATTAGTCTGTAATCTGTAATTATAATGTACTTACAGACTAGTTATTTGCTTATTTGGACTCTATAAAATAAAATACCTTCCTGATAAAACATTGAAGGAGAATTATGTAGATTTTGTATTTACAGATCATTCTTAGAGCTGTCAGGAGAAAGAAAACAAGATGTAATACAGTTATTGAAATTAGAAAGTATTCATTAGATACTACATGCTTATGACAATGGATGATAAAAGAGGAGATGCAGATTAAGAAAAAAAAAACCAGAAGGATTTACCGAAATCATGCAAAAGTAAACAATACTCTGTGAATTCAGATAACAAGGAGCTCTGAAATGAGAAACAGCAAGTATGAAGACAATGTTTTGTTTGAGCTGTTTCTTTTAGGGTCTACACTTGCCTTTCCTTACTCCGGGTTACCTTCTCTTTTCCCTTCCTCTTCCCCTTCCTCTACTTTTCCCTTGTCTCTTCCCTTTCCCTTACCTTCTCTACCTTCTCTTTACTTTTCCTCCTTTTTTCCTTTTCCTTTATATTTTCCCTTTTCCTTTATATTTTCCCTTTTCCTTTTTTCAATGAAGCACAGAAACAAAAATAACAATACAATGTGATGACAAGATAAACATCTCTCTGGCAAGAAAGGCATGAGCAACTGGATCTCAGGAGAAGAAAGCCTGAGATGAAAGGATTTACTCAAAAACTACATACCTTAAAATCCTGAATAAGTGAATTGGTACACAACATTCCACGCAGACAGTTTTGTGACAGCTTTAAAACTGTGATATTAAGGTAGTTCTAAAACATTTTACATCTCCTAAGATTTTTTTTTTCAGTATTTTTCTGAGGTACTTGCAGAGTAGGCAATATGAATGATGCTACTCTTTGGCACGTTGCTTAACATATTTGCCCATATTTCTGCAATCATGCATTGATGATTATTGGTAAATTTGCACCTTTATGATTTTTAGTTTAGAATTTGATTACCAAACATTGATACAGAAAGGCAAATACTATTATTCTCAATCTAAAGACAATCCATTGCAGGAGATGCTATTCGATTTGGAATTGGTCCACATTGTGAAACTTGAGATGTTTCAACACTCCTTTAAGATCAAGTGACTGATTTGTCAGGTTATTTTCCTTCCTCCTCATTAGAAATACAATATATAGAACAAGAAGAAAGATTAAATAAGTAGGATGGATAAAATAATTCCCTTAAGATTAAATAGAAAAATTAGAAATAAAACCACAGCTGGAATACAGATTGAAAGCTGATAAATAATGCTTCATATCAAGTGAACTCCAGACTCTGATGTGCCTGTGAGTGGGTATAACACATATCTCCGGGTATAACACATATCTCCAGGTATAACCCGGATTAGGTTCAGGCTCCCCAAGGAGGTGAAAGGATTTTTTACTAGGGAGAATTTCACTACTACAGCTAGGTTCTTAGCTAGAAGATCCAGACAATTTCAGGTTTAAAGAGGAACATGAAATAAAACAGCTCTGGAATTGGAATTGGAATAACTGAAAAAAATTTCTTACTTTTTTTCCTTATTTCACAGAATCACAGAATTTATGATGTTGAAAGATACCTCTGGAGATCATCTAGTCTAACTAAAAAAGCAGGATCTGCTAGTACAGGTTGCTCAGATCCACATCTACTTGGATTTTTAGTATCTCCAAAGATATAGACTCTGTTTTATAAGTAGTACAAACTCAAAAATAAAGAAAGAACAACATTTTGACAATAATGATGTGTTCTATGTTGTGGATGGTGATATAAGAAGAATCCAATATGAAACTTTTTTTATTTCTTTCATTCAATGTTATTAAAGAAACAGTTATGCTTATATAAATGATTTGGATTTTATTAAGTATAAAATTTTTCACAAAAATTATTTTCCTTTTGAAAATTAAAGGTCCATTTATATTCAGTAAGATTGTGTAGAAGTTTAATTACTGACTACCAACACTGTCATTGTAATTCTTCATAGTGGTCAGGTAATTCTGCCTCATTGACTGAAAAATATAGTTAAAAATAAGGAAGAGAAGATAGAATACAATAATTTTTTTTTTGTTCTCATGCACTACTTACAGCCTGCATGAATGAATGTGGTATGAATGTCAAACAGAGGATGACTGGACTGCCTCACGAAGCTGCACACAGACATTTATTCCACATTGTTATACTGCATGGCATGCACTTGGATTTTCTGACTTGTGAAGAAGTCACAGTCAAATCAGCTATTTTTTGTGTCTTCTCTCAAATTCTTCAAAAATGCCCCTGCAAGCAATATCATAATCTCTGAGTTTCCAAGCACTAAGGGCTAGAATAAATAGATGCTAAGAGGTCAAAATACCATTTAGGGGGAATTTAACTCCGGAAAAAAGGGGATGGAGGGAAAAGTCATTCTGACATTTATGTGAGACAGCTTTTAAGACTTCAGGTAAAATCTTCCTTAGGTTCCAGCACTAAAGCTGAACTAACACAGATGCACTTTATAGATTTCGGAATCTCCAAAACAGGCAGCCTTAAATCAATGAGTCTTGAAAAGTCTAATTTCTCTGCTACATTCATCACATTATTTCCAGTAAAATGCAATTAAATAAGCAACTAGACCATTTTAATTTCCAGAGGAAAAGAGATTTAGGATCTACAGGAGCCTCACACTGAGTTTCATGTCTCAACTCATCAGAAAAGCCTGAATAAAATACCTTAAAAATAAAATGCTTCTCAGCCTTACTAGAGCTGGGCTACTGAACAGCTAGAAATTAAAGAATGTTAAGGATATGGATGAGAATGAAGTAAGCAAGAACTTTTTCAAGTTTGGACGTCCAAATACCACATGAACCAACTATGAAACACCACAAGATTGCAGATTATGTTTATGATTGATAATCAATTTATCAAAGTATTAA
This sequence comes from Apaloderma vittatum, assembly GCF_000703405.1. Lineage (NCBI taxonomy): Eukaryota > Metazoa > Chordata > Aves > Trogoniformes > Trogonidae > Apaloderma > Apaloderma vittatum. Next base: position 12,757 of record NW_009715195.1, read on the forward strand.
ACCTTGAGTGGAAAATAATGAAAAATCAGTCTTTATTACTCTTAAATGAGTTTTGTATATGCCAGGACTTACAGTTTGACCCCTAAATCCATGAAACTTTGCATGATTGTGACTCTGCTGCATTCCAGCTTGAACAAGAGGCTTTGAGGTTCTACTGGTCCCAGTTTGTCTTAAAATGTCACTCTGAAGATGACTGAAGGAGTTCAGGTATCCATGAATCTGGAGATCATGGGGCAGGACATATGTCTTGGTACTTATTCCAAATCACATGGCGCCATCTTCAGCAAGAGTCCCACAAGGAGAAGCTGTAACAAGCCCAGCAGGTCTGAAATCCTTTGCATTCATTGTGCTGGACTGCTTCTCTATGCTTTCCCTCAAATGTTCTTCTGTGGCAGAGCAAATAGATAAGACTGTGGTTGAAGTTTCGCTGGATAGGCAGGACCAGTTTTAGGGATTGGATATCAATCCCAAATTGCCAGAGTATTTAGGTTTTTTTCGAGATCCTTGGATTAACATTCATTGTACCATCAATTACTTATTTCATGACTCATTCTCTATCAAGAAAAGGTTTACTTTTCCAGCGATGTGTCTTTCATTTCTAGATATTAAGTTCTTGTTTGTTATACAAGAAACAGTAGCTTACATTCTTTCAAAAAAAAATAAAAAGGTATATAATGAACTATATGCCATACTACAAAAAAAGAAGGGAGAAGAAAAAAGTATCAAGGTTAGGCTTTCATATATCATTTGTATAAAGAAAAAAATTTCAAAATTCATGCTACCGAGTTAAAAGGCTGCCTGCTCATTTAAACCTCCAACATCTTAGATCGTTTCTGCAAAGGAATCACAGCAGACTAGCAGGCTGCTATTTGCTCCATCCTCAAACGTTATTTAAAGCTGCCTACAACCAGAGCTCCAACTCCCAGAGATTTAAAAGAAGGAGCATGAAACAGCTGTTCATTCTCCTATTTCCAAGAAACACATTTCAGATGATCCATGCTTTCATTTAAAGTTGAAAGCCTCAGAATAAATATGCCTTGTAGGCTAACCAAAAGTTAATTTGCTATCAGTTGCCAAGGCAGCCACTTGCCAATGCTCCCAGTTTTAGCAAAATGCTGGGCAGAAACTAGGAAAAATAAGGGGGAAGTAGGGCTCAATTCATGAATAGCATTACCTCAGAGAAAAGCATCATTTCTGAACTGACTTTGGTACTAATCCATCAGTAAGGAACAGAGGAGTTCTAAAAACACCTTGGAATTATATTTATATGAAATTGTGTGGAACAAATCTAATTATATTCACAATTATAACATTTATTTTTAGCAGAGACAAACTTAAAATACATAATGTAACCGCAGTACAAGGAATGAGAAATTAATTCAAAGATAAGGGGAAAATATCTTTATCTGACATTATAAATGTAGAGAAGAAACAAAATGATGAATTTGAAAACGTTGTTCAGAGGGAAGTTCTTTATGTTTTTTAATATTTTTTTTAATCCTCAGATTTGTGAGTTATTTTGCTTGGTGGAAGCAAAATTTTTCATAAGCCTGAAGGGATTATATCACTGAAGGAAGAATTATATCACATAGTTGGATGAGAAAATGAGACCACAAGAGCAAGATCTGCCCAGTCACTGGTCAGGAGCACATATCCAGGAGGCATCCCAAAAGGGAGTTAACGCAGACTCTGCCATGTTTGAATGAAACATGCTTCTTTGTTCCAAAATGTGGGATTTATCTTACTGAAAAGCTGATCTAAACCAGCGCTGCTGACTTTGTACTCAAGAAATGGAAATAGGTAGCTCCAAAGACACCTTGCTTACTTTAAGCATCCATTAAAGGATGTGATTATTATTTTCAAAATATTTCTGTAGCTTCATTACCTTTAGAAGGAGCCAATGGAATCTGCTTACATTGAAAGCCTAAATTTCAAGCAGCTGTGATCAATTGAGAAAAATGCCACCCTTTGTTTGCACTGAGGAACCAATCTATTGAAAACTGAAGTTTCAGAAAAGCCTGAGGAGAAACAGATAGCTGAATTATTCCAGCCATAGGTCAGCTGCCGGTGTCCTTCCGTAGCGACGTTTCAGCAGTCACGTTACTGTAACATTATGATAACAGAGGAGAACGGGTGAATTTTTGCCTGCCAAAGCAAACTTGGCCTTTTCATAACCTAACAGCAAATATATGCCTCATTGCAAATCCAGAAACACGGGGAATTGCCTCTGACAAAAATTCCTAACCCAGGAGTTCTTACATCTATTGCGGAAAGCCATTTAAATCTAACAGGGTGCCTGCAGAATGTCAGCCAGACATGGTTTACAGTTAGCTGTTGATTTTCATGCTGGTTTCTCAGGTTCTAAGTCCATAACCCCATCATGGAAGGGCTACCCAAGAAAATCCCTGAGTCTCAAGGTAACCCTACATGCTGTGGCTGCTGGCAGTCCCTGACTGTGAGAGGGCAATCTGTATGTTTGCTGCTCTCTAGGTCATTTTCCAAGTACAAGCTAGAAACAGATGTACCTGCTGGCAACATTACAAAATCCTCCGCAGCCAAGTGAATGGCACCTTTGCCGAAACTCGTTGGGATAACAAGTCTACACTGAGAAGGCAAAGCCTCCCACCATAGTTACTGAGACACCTGATGCGATGTCACCCGTACAAAACCGAGTTTATCTAACAGTACAGAGCAGGACCAGAAACATCTGCATTGGTGTAATGAATTAAAATATCTTTAGAAGAACAGGGTTTTAATTTTTGTCTACAGTGGCTATTTAATCCTTGCAAAATGTTCTCATTTCCCCCTTTCTGTTTTATTCAAATAGAATATAGCATTTATGACAAAGACACAGAGACACTGGTTGATGAGGCCATCAAGGCTCTTCTCCACAGTTGTTCTTTTGGTATGTAGGTTTATAGGAGTAAAAAACTTTGCAATACTGCTGAGACAATACTTGAACCACTGAGAAAGACTGGATAGCCATAGTTTATTATTCAGTGCACATAAAGCTAGTGCATCCTGAATCGGCACAAATCTCTTTCAGATTAGTAAAATCCTTGCAGTAAAATAGACAATTAAAAAAAAAAAAAGAAAAAGAAATGAGATGTTGCATGGGTAAATGAATTATGCCTCATGAGCATTTTGTGTTTATCTCATGACCAGGACAATATCTCATGACTTCTTGGAAGCAATAGCACAAGGCCTTCTGGGTAAAAAGGAGGAGGTCATCTCGATAAAGGCTATTGAAGAGAAAAGAAGGTGACAACCTGGGCAACTGATGGCATATTCAGCTTCACAAGAGAACAGCAAGAATATCTACTCTCTCCAAGCCAATGTCAACCTCCCTTTAGTGAAGCAAAATGTATCATGGATCTTACAAAGATCTTGGCATGTGACTCTGATGGCTACCAACAACACACACCATTGACTCCCAACATGTTTGAAGTGAACCTACAATATGAAGTTGTCTGACTCTTAGACCAGCTCTCCAGATGGTTTAAGCCCATAAAGTTGAAGGAGTAGCTGAATTTATAAAATGAAACTGAATATGAAGCACCAAAATAGTAACTGGAAAGTAAAAGGAGGTGGCTACTGAGCATATTTTATACAGATTCTACTCTGTTTCAAATGCTACAGCTCCTAAAGATCTATAATTGAGCAATTATGAAAGAGAGAAAAGAGTGATCATTTGTGTGTAAGTGTTATAGAACAATGATAGACCATTAATTGAAACTAATTACTTTCATAAGCGTTTTATGAGGCAGACAACTTCTACCACAATACTAGAAGCAACACTCAGATCATTATTTCCATGAAAGCTTTTTGGCTGAATTGTGCTATTGTTTATGGTTACTCCATCTACCCTAAACCATAGTGCAAATTTAGATACTTGTTTCAATGGAGAAATCTCTCATTTTTATCTTGCGTTTACTTCTTCACAATACGAAAAAGGTTTCTCGTCTCTGCCACTCATGTTGCTTGGAAGTTTACTCTAACCATAGTGCTCTTATGGATGTGGACATTCACTCAGACTAGAAGCAGCTAGCTTAGATGGGTCTGTCCACATAAACATACCTACCAAAAAGAGTGAGCCTGCTCCCAGGAACAAGTGTTTGGCTGTATTCCTTGTGGAGGTTCAGGATTGGTCCAAGGAAGGCAAGAGGACCTCTTGAAAATAATTACAGATATTTAATAAGGATAGGAGTTTCAAGATTCTAGAATTAAATGTCTTTCTTGTAGATGAGTTAATGTATGAGTATGACTAATATTGATTATAAAAGCAACTTCAGAATAAAAATTTCAAATATTATTTTTTAGCTGTGTACACTTCTTTAATGATAGAAATTAATACTATGTGTTCATTTTAAATGCACTTACACTTTTAACTCATGAATTATCTCCTTGTCCCTGCTAACACACATTGCTCTCTTTGAGACTAGTCAGTTTGGCAAGTGGTAATCTTGGCATCTGACTCCCTATTACCTTTTTTTGGTGCTTTTTGTTCCAAGGTCTCCAATGCTGCATGCAGATTTGATTCGTACGAAATCTGTTTCCTGGAAACATAAAGATGGACAGATGCTTTGGACTTCTTATTATATACGAGATTTTCCGTGCATATATGTGCAAATTAGTGTGGTTATGTGCGTATGTTTGATAGTGTGACTCTATAAAGAAGTTCTAGCATCTAGACTGAAATACTCTTTATTCTTATCAATTACTTGGTATTTTGGATAATCATATAAAAATATCACCTGGTTATATTTTACTCTGCTGCCGTTAGGGACTGCAAAAGTAGTAGACCCAACTTGGGAAGCAATATGTCTTAAGAACTGGTACAGGAAACAACAGTTTTGCAGAGGAATAGCTATCACAAATTAGCTGTTGATAAATATCCAAGGTCATATACAGGACAAAGAGTCTCATGGATAGGAAGTGACTGGGGAACCAGCAGGGGTATTGATAGTATCTTACTGAAGAACTAGCTAGGGGATTAACTTCTCAGCAGTGTTTATTCTTTAAATGGAGGTTGCATACACATCTCATAAAGCAGATGTACTGTTGTGGAGTTAGAAAGTGGCTTATATGAAGAATGCTTGGCAAAAATGTGATCCTGAGGAAGATCCTGATATGACCTATCTTGGTGTCAGGACCAGTACTGTTATGGTGTTTACCCATGTACCACTTTTAGGAGAAAAATGAGATAAGGATAATGACATAAATTGCTTTAGTTGAGAGAGTTGTCAATAGAGGTAAAAGACACAGATCCCACGTCTACCTCATAATTTACAAATGTGTTTTACAGACTCAGCAGCAAGTGTTCAAAGTCTCAGGACCCACCTAGCAAAATAAGTTAACAGGAAAGGACCTGAGACTGGCTTAGCAACAAATATGTTTCACTTTTCTTGAAACTAATTTACTGATCGTGCAAGCCAGGCTGAGAGAGTTGTAAAGCTGTGCAACAAGTAGGAGGGAAACAGAAGTGGAAAAGAAGGTACTGACCCAACGTGGTCAAGGAGCAGACACAAGACTCAATAAACATAATCAGAACTGGACTTCTCCACAGCAATATGTAGGATGAACCTGAACCAGGGCTTTCCTTATTTGTAGTAGACACAGTGTTGCTTTAACAAGTCTTGTGGTTTTGCTCACAAAATCAAAATCAAACATTGCATGTACAATATGTCTCTCTATTTTGTGTTTTGAAGGTGTTTGCAGTAAGCCAGAATATCTATTAATAAATTCACCTTGCCCACCTTCTTTTTCAAATTGGAAAAAGGACTGAAAATATTAATCCAAATGCAGTGTGAATGTGAGTGACAGCTATCCTCTTGGGTTTTTTTTTCATCAATAAAAATAGTTATGGTTTGAGTTTTTTGTTTGGTGTTTTTGTTGTTGCTGTTTGGTTTTTTATAAGGGTACTTCAGGAAGTTAGAGGTAGACCACCAAACATGTTTAAGCACAGTAATATGCCACCAGAATATTTTGGTGATGGAAATTTTTCAGTATTTATGAGGTGGAGTCTTACCTCCTGGATGGACAATGTAACCTAAGTCTAGAAAAGGATCACGCATATCCTCGTATACAGAATGGTTTCTTAATGGCAGAAAAAAAAATTCCCAGCAAAATTAGAATTTCATTTGTGAAAGGTGAGATTTTCATTGAAGAATATTTCAAATGATCAATTATGTCCACAAAGTGTTCTAACCACAAAGGTTGTCCTTGTATGCTACTTGACTACAGAATGGATGACAGTGCCTGTCCCAATAGGTTTAGCATTTATTACCTAAGCATTTATTAATCTGCCTAAGCAAGCAGAAAAAACAGGGATCTTTTCATTGAGCTATGACAAGGTTCCAAGATCATCTATACTGTGAACTGGTTCACCCAGGTTGATTCTTGAATCTGACTAAAGTTTTCAGTAGGCAAGGAGCCTCTTTTATCCATTCACACTGCAGAAGAAAGGATTCCTTGGCCTGCACCCTCTGGTCAATCAAAACCACATCTCGATGGTTTCCATGAAGGCCAGCAAACCAGATGCTGTTGAATCAAATAATCCTAAAGTGTTAAACAGTCTTCTCACACCGTGAGCCTAATAAACACAAAAAGCCCTGGGAAAGTAGTGTATGTAGATGGTTAAATTTCAGATTCTGGCATCTAATCTCCAGTCTTGCCAAGGAAACATCTTAATGGACACTGGCTCTGATGAGCTGGTGCTGACACAACAGGAGGTGAGAGAAAGGGAGAGAAAAAAAGCACAATGAATCAAGCGCCTCATCAGTAACAGGAGGCAGACAGAGCCAGAGTGTGACATATATCACCACGGTTCTGCTTTTGCAAATTGCTTTGCTAATTAGTAGTCAAACTAAAATAACAGATTCTATGAGTTTTGCCATACTTCCCCTCCCTGTATCCTCCTCTCATAGTACAGTTGTATTGTGCCTCTCCAGTCTCCTACTGAGATGAATGGGAAAAGCTGATCCCACTGTACTAATTTAAAACACAGAGAAATGCTAGAGACAAGGATTACAGCCAAATAAATCTGTGCTATGTCAGGGTCGATAGGAGAGCGAGGTATGTGAGACCGGGAGAGAAAAGGGTATAAGACAAAGACAGCAAATGAGAATCATAGATTCAGAGACTAAAAACCCCTATCGTGGTCATCCAGCCTGACCCATGCAACACAGGTGATAAAATTTTACTCAGTAGTTCCTGAGTCAAACTCAAGAGCTTGCAGTTGAACTAGCAAAGACAGCTGAACTATCTGTCAGAGATATAATCAGTCTTGAAAGAATTGGAGTGAGGAAGAAGTTATCTCACCTCTTGATTAAAGCAAGGGAAGGCAGACAAACAAAGAAGGAGGAAGAATAGCTCTGCAGTGTAGGAACAATGAGGAACCTTCTCAAAAACATAGGTTAGTATGGCCTCCTGAATAAAGTGGTTGAGAACCAGAGTCCTCTTAGTGAAAGGATACCAGGCAATAACACAAATTGAAATGCAATAAATTCTACTTTAGAAGACACATTTTTACTGTGAGCATGATTGACCACTAGAGCTGACTAGCCCGAAGAGTTTCTGGAGTCTTCACCCATTGGAATATTCAAAATTGGGCTGTGTGTGTCCACAAACAACCTGTTCTAGCTGACTCTGCTTTGGACAGGGGATTGGACTAGAAAATCTCCAGAGGCCTCTTCTCACCTTAATAATTTTGTGATTCTTTGAATGAAAGGGTTTGTGAAGGTATCTGGTTAATGTTTATTCAACATAAAAACAAAGACTAGAGGCAGGAAAATTCACACCTAGATACACTAGCTGACCCAATCAGGAGACATCAGGGTCCCATGATGTCAAATCCCAGGCTGACAGGCTAGATTGAGTTTATGTGGCAAGGTTTTGGCAGTGAAGGGATGCAGATGTGGCTTCTGTGAGAAGACATAAGGAACTGCCCCAATATCAGACAGAAATAGCCTCAGCCAACTCAAAACCAGACCTACTGCAGCCCCATCAGTGATGCTGGTGGCACCTCTCTGGTAACATATTTAAGAAGGGGTGAAAAGTGCTCTGCCGCAACTCTTAAATAGGAGTGAGAAAATGTGAGGCAGAAAGCCCTGCAGTCTCCAAGGTCAGTGAAGAAAGAGAGGGAGGAGGTGCTTCAGGTGCTGGCATAGATTCCCCCTCCAGCCCATGATGAAGACACGGATCACCCTTCTGCAGCCCATGGAGGTCTACAGTGGAGCAGATCTCCAGTCTGCTGCCCATGGAGAATCCTACATCAGAACAGGTAGATGCACCCTGAGGAAATCTGCAGCCCATTGAGAGAAGCTCATGCTGGAACAGGGCTTCTGGCAGGATCCATGACCATGTGGCCAACCCACACTGGAGCAGTCTGTTCCTGAAGGACTGCATCCTGTGGAAAGGACCCGTGCAGAAGCAGTTCATGAACTGTGGTCAATGGGAAAGGGCTCATGTTGGAGCAGTTTGTGAAGGACTGAATCTCATGGGAGGGACCACACACTGGGTCAGGGGAAAAATGTGAGGCAGAAGGAGTGGCAGAGACAAAGTGTTATGAACTGACCACAAGTCTGTTCCCCATTTGTTTGTACTGCTTTAGGGACAAAGAGGTAGAAGACTCTGAAGTGAAGCTGAGCCTAGAAAAAATGTGGAGGAGCAACAACATGGTGATTTGTTTGTTTATTTTGTTTTCTCTCATTATTCTATTCTGTTGTTAACTGACAATGAATTAAATTAATTTTCCCTAAGGCATGTCTGTTTTGACTGTGACAGTAATTGATGAGTGATTTCCCTGTCCTTATCCCAACCTTCAAGACTTTTAATCTTATTTTCTCCCTCTGTCCTGCTGAGGAGGAGTTACAGAGCAGTTAAGTGGACAACTGACAACCAGGCAGGGTTAACCCAACTGAGGGAATATTGAGGAAACCTCTCAAAGCACTAACAGAACTCCATGGGTCTCATGTCCACTGTATTTGGCTTCCCTTAGTAATAAGGGTGCACCTCTGAATTTGGAATAGCTACCTGAACAGGTATGTCTACAGCAGTTACCTGGTTGCCTTGTATATATTTGAGCTTATGCTCCAGCTTTTTTAAAAAAACTATACTATGCTTGAATGCGCTGCAGTCAATCACAACAGTGGTAGAAGTATGGAACAAATGCAGAAAAGACTTTTTTTTCTGGAGCTCTTAAAATTATTTGAAAATAAAGAACATGTCTCGTCAAATTAACCCATTCCAGGGGTGCTTGGCAGAGCATAACCTATTTTCTTCTAACCTGTGTTGGTATTAGGACATGCAAAGATCTACTCAAGCTAGCTCTGCAGCACAGAAGCTGTTTTATTTATCTGCAGTGCTTATCAACCACATGTATTCTGGACTGACTCACTTCAGTAAGAAAGGCTGAAACTCCTTTTTCTGGGCTTGCTTGTGAGAGGTCTGTTCTTGTTGCCTGAGTGACTGTTTACAATCTCCCACACATGCACCGTGTTGTCACATGTAGGGTCTGTATACATACTACCCACCCTCTTCTTCAATATTTTTGAAGAAGAAAACCACACAGAAATATTTCCCCCACAAGATCATTAACAGTTTCTATGACTCCTAGAACACGGCAGCCACTTACTTAGTTTCTGTCCCAGCAGTTCAAAGAGTACAGCGTAGTTTTATTTTTGCATGTTCCTCCTATAATCATTTTTCCTCTCTGGGAGGACAGTTGGTCTTGAAGGACAATCATCTATGCAGCTTTTGTTTTTGAAAGCCGCCTGACTTGTTCCTCTGCTTCAGGAATATCCCATTTCTTTGTGTGTGGTTCTGAAGAACAAATTCGTTTTCCATCAACATAGCAAACTAGTCTTCTACTAATATCCAAATCATGAAACCCTCCTTTGTGACCTTCAAGTTGAAGTTTCTATTTTCTTTTTCTATCAGTCTATTGAAAGAAGATTATTTCAAGAGTATGCTGTTTCTTACCTTGGTGATTGGAGTGGGAAAGAGGTTATTTCAAGAGTATGCTGTTTCTTAGCTTGGTGGTTGGAGTGGGACAACCCTGTGAGTTGTTTATAACTCAGTTCTCCTACTTTCTAAATAAGAGGTTCAATCACTATTTTCAGAACATGTGCACCAGGCGTTTGTTTGCTTCTTTTTATTCACTGGACCTAGCAGAGTGCTTTTCAAAATTTGATTTGTGGAATTCTACATCTGAGAGCCTTATAACCTGAAAGAAGTTGCAGGGAAAGGTGACCTATCAGGTATGTTCTTTTTAAAGGCACTGACGTTTCCGCTTATAAAAGGTATGACGTACTACACATCGTAAGCAATTAAAAACAGCTTCTATAAACAGCTCCTTCCTTAACATGTAAAACCAATGAGTTTTCCTCCAAGCTCTTTATACTGCAAAAGCAAGAGTAAATGTATAGTCTGCCAGAAAGATTTTGCTGGGCCACATACCCATTTTTAAGGGAAAAAAAAAGAAAAAGAAATGCTTATAAGGCCTCATATATCACAGGCCAAGAGAATGGCCTTGCTTCATACAGGGAAATGTTCTTTATACATGAGCCTATTTCTTTTAAAATAAGACAGAGAGAGAAGGGAGGAATGGCTTTTACATGATGTCATGTTAGCTGTGTTCATTGATTGGCATCTTCAGGGACATTCTTCACCTGCTAATGAGGATTACATAGCATGAGGGATGTCTATGGAAAGCATTTCTTTCACTCCTCCAGCCATGTATAGACATGAAAAAGAGTTACCATCCTCCTCTGTCATGATTTGACCTGCTAGTCTAACACAGTGCTAAAACTGAAGTGTTTATTGGTCCTTGTTAGCCCAGTATTTGAGCACCTAATAAAGTTAATGGTTCCTGCCTGCAAAATGGGAATGAAACAGATCAAAGCTATTAACCAGAGCTTGGGAACAGAGTGCAGCAGCTTGCCCCAGCATTGCTCTGGAAGTCTGCACAAGAGCAGAGCCTGGAGTCAGACCCTCAGTCTGCTTTTTGGAAGATATTTGGAAAGAAATTAAACAGCATTTTTGAAGGACAGGGTTGAAAAATCTGTTCCAAATCACTCTCTTCAGAATCTCTGACCATTGTTACAAAGTCTAGGTCTGAGCTTCTGATATCATTCAGAAATGCCCATTAGGCTGGTAAACACTGCAAAGTCATCTGTTCAAGTAAGTCTCATAAATAATGACAGTATAAAAGGTTAGCTTAAGTTGGGGTCCTCTACGTGTCTGTTGCTCTTGGACTGTGTCTCAGGTACTCAAAGGACTAAAAAAAGATACATTCTGGATTTAAATGACTATCAATCAAGTCACCAACTGTACAGTGAGTGTTGTAACTGGGATTTTTTAAGTGACTCTGATAACTAAATGTATTAGGCTATAATGGGATTACAGTCCTTTAAACAATGATGGGAAGAGGACATCCTCCTTTAAAAGCCTAGGAATGAAATTAAGGATTGCTCATTCAAGAATAATAGCACCTAGAAGGAAATAATGAGAACTACATTCATTGTAATAAGGTATATCTGAAATGTTCATTAAGCCAACTATGATTTCACTCTTGTATTTATTTTCTTCCATCTCTAAATTGACCTCTTTTCCATGGACAGGCAAGGAGCTTTTTAAATAATTTATTAACTTAATAAATGATAGCATTTTATCAACATTTTAATTCCATCTGCCCAAATCAGTTTAAATACAACAGCATTCCTCAGAATGCTTAAATGTAAATGTACATATGAATGTTTTAAGTGATACTATAGTGGATGGTGTATGTATCAAAAAAAAAGGCTGCCTTTTCTCTACCAAATCATGACTATTCTTTGGTTTCTGATGTGCTTCTGACAGCCAAGAAGGGTGGAAGGAGTTTGCTGTTGTCATTTTTTTTCCTCATTTTGTTTATCAGGTGCTTTTGGGATCTGGCAAACTGCAGTTTCATCTCTACTGGAGTTTTAAAAGTCTACAAAAATTTATTCTCCTGTCTTCCTGATAAAGTGCACTGGTTTATACGCCTAGTTCTAGCCTTATGTGCTGCCTTTATTCCTGCTCTAAGGATCTCTCTGAATTCATATGTTCTCCTGCACTGATATTGCTCAGAGAAAATGGTTATTTTGATTATTTTCAGAACTTATGAAAAAATTTCCTCAGTCCTTCAGTGTTTCACAGTCTTTGATACACTGCTCCTCACAGCCAGGGAGTCAGAGAGAGTTCAGACCAATAAAAACATTTTTCCTTATATTGGATCTACACTGAAACTATTATTCTGAAGCTTAGTTGGACTGAAATGGGAATTGAATTAGCATTATTCTAATTACAGTTGAATCAGAAGCAGAACTTTTACTGAATTGGAAACTTTAATAGTTCGACTACTTGCCCCCAATGCATTTAGAACTGGAAAATGCTGGAATTGCTGTTTTAATCAGAAATGACAAAATTGGTAAGTAGCATTCTCAAGTCAATAAAAAAAAATTCTTCAAAGTAATTTATTAAACTTTTTCAAATACATTATAAACGTATGTAAAACTGCCATTTTCTCTCTCAAAAAGATCTGAAACTTGTTTTCAGATAAACTGCTTGGTATGACTAAACAGAATTTAGCCTGGCATTTGTAGTTTCAGTTGGATATTTTACATTTTCCATTCATTTACTTCAAAATAAATAATGATACACAAATAGACATTTAAATTGATGACACTAGAGATAATAAAATAACATGGCTCGTGCTTCCACTGGCAATTTTAATTATTTTATGGTTTTCTTTTGACTAATGTTTTGTATTAGGGCTTGGGAGAAAAATATAAAATTCAACCCGGTGTTACGTTTTTTTATTTCTCCTTTTTCTTTAGTTTCTTTGAAATTGCTTTGTGTCAGAGGAAGATTTTACCCTAGCTTTGTTATTACAGAAACTCCGAATTTTAAATTGCAAGTGGACTGTGAAGGTAATTTTTATTGTAATTGAAGATGGCTCTCATTGATTTCAGGGCGTAGTGGATATGATCTCATATTTTTAAACATTACTGAAGACTGTGGAGCTGTGACCACAGTAAAGATAAAGGAGTCTAAGCAGTGAAAAGATTTTTTTCCCAATTGATATTCTTAACCAATTAGTACAATATATGTCTATCTATCTATCTATCTATCTATCTATCTATCTATTTAGGTAGTACAAACACAGGTGTGTAGGTAAATTTTGGAAATTTGCCCTGGTAATATATATTATTTGGAAAAATGAGATATGAAGTGTTTCTATTGTCAGTTAAGGTCAGTTGGTTTTCTTTGCTTTGCCATAATGCATAGTTTCATCCAGATATCACTTATTTTCTAAGTTTGTTACATTTCCACTGTGGGTTTGCATCTCTATTTTCATTTAAAAAAAAAACCCACAAAACAAAAAAAAAACCACAACAGTTAACTGCTACTCGGAGGAGATTTTTTGATGAACTGAGATTCTCAGTTTTTCCTTAGAATTGTTTATATGTTGCTGATTTAGTTTTAATTTGTTTTAGCTTTTTCCCCTGACTACATTCCCTACTTTCCATATAAGGTACAAATTACTACAATTAACTGCTATTAGAATCACAAGAATGCAAGATATTAACCAGCAGACAGATAACTCAACATAGTAGGTGCTCGGTAAACATACATCAAACAGATGGTCTCTTCTCCAACAAATTTAACTTCTTTATAAATATCTTTTCCTAAGACTTGACAGTATCACTTCAAAGAATATTGTGGTCTCTACTTCCTTTAGATCTAGATAAAAATAAAGGTGTCATATAGCACTAATATATCCAGTATCCTCAAACCTCCTAAATTTATTCTCTTCCATTGGATGAGTTGCCATCCACCAGGTGATGGGAATATGAAGGGCTCTGTAAAAGACACCTTCCTCCACAGGACTTCGAGAGTGCAGTTTCTGACACGATTCTTTGAAGAAGGACCTTGCAAGTATCTCAGATATTACCTGTGATGTAAACCCACAGCCTCTTTCTGGTGCTGTGGGTTTACTTCTTTTAGAACCAGGTGTGTCTGAACAGACACAAGTCAAGCCAATCTGTCAGGCTTTGCGTTGGATGGTAGTCCCAAAGCTTGAAAATATCTGTACGTCACTGCTGCAGTTAAATTAGGGCAGGGGATATGGAGAAGGAATGAATAGGGAGTAATACTCCCATGTATGAGTAAGAGCTGAGTGAGAAAGGGATTTTTTCTTTTTTTTTTCCCTTTAATCTTAACTTTTGAGGAAATTATTTCATTATCTCTCAGCATCACTTTCTCCGAGAACAATATTTTTGTTTTGCCAAAGTTCTTTCATGTTAGGTGATCTGGGTGTGCTTTCATGAAAAGCTGGAATGTTTGAATTAAAGTCACAGTTCTGACTGACAGAAACATAATTCCTGAAAAATATAATTTTCTCAAAAAATAAAACCCCGCCTGATCCTTTTTGGAAACAGGCCTGAGGAACACAGTCATATCTTTATCTTCGGGATGCCCATAGCAACTGATGCAGTCATCTGTGATGTCTCTGTAGCCACGTCATTTCCTTAGCTGCAGTGCATGAGACTTGGTTGAGCCCTCTCTGATACCTGTTTTCTGTATTTATTGTCTTGAGTACACTGGTGACTTCCAAGTGGATTTACAGGTCCTTCTTCCCAGCTACTATGGTGATTATCCTACCACTTGTAATCTAACTGAAATGTCAGATAGAAAGGTAATCTGGGGAAGCAGAGAATCCATAAATGAGGAAAACAAAGAAAATCTTTTTTATAAATGAGGTGAAGGCTGAGTTTTGCACAGCTCTAATCTTTGTTTATAACGCACAAGGAACTAGACTCTAATAACATCTAGGCACCAATTCAGACCAAATAAAGCAATGAAAACCTGATTTAAGACTCCCACAGCACCATCAGCTCAACCCTGTTACACAGAACAGTTATGAAGGCACTTTGTTAGATGGTTAGGTGAAATACGACAGCCTTCTTGAGATGAAAATACTGTAAATTAAGCGCAGTTCTGTTTTTGTTTTGTTTTATTTTTTTGTGTGCTCTTCTTGTTCCCAGTGGGACTCAAACTTCTCAACACCAACTTGTTCAGTAATATCTCAGTTAAGGATATGCCTGAGCCCATTACAAGAGAACCAGTGTTAACATGTTCAAGGAAACTAACAGAAAATCACCCAGACAAAGTGAAATTGCTTTTCTTTTTTTTTTTTTTTTTGTTTTTTTTTTTGTTTTTACTCTCCGGATCTAACAATCTCTGTAAATCAGACTAATAGCTTTTCTCACTCATATACATGCACGCCTCTTGGATGGGGTAAATGCAAGTGATGATATTAGAAAAACAGCAGGGAAAAATAAGAGTGTAAGAGGTAAATATAAATTTGACTTAGAGGTAAAGATCAGAATGCATTTGACTTCAAAGGCCCAGACAAAAATCTAATATGAGGGCTTTTCTAACATTATCTTATCATATGCATGAATTTCTACTTTCACCTTTCAAAAAAATTTATAGCATTTTCTCACAAAGTTCATGAGTGTCATGCTTTTCAAACCCACAAGTTGGCTGCTTTGAGAATTTTGGCTTGTGTGTCTCATTTTGAACAGAGCAAGTCTCTGTAGAAACAGCCCGTATCTGTGCAGAAAAAAATGTTATAAATAAAGATAATAAATCCATAAGGAGGGCAGGCAATGAAGTACCTTTTATTTACTAACTTCTCTGATGATTGAATTAACATCAAGCCCATGATGTCATAAATAAAGGTAAGTTAATCTTCACAGTGTTATGGTTTTGCAACATGCAGAGAAGTAGTGACAGAATAAAATAACATAATAACATTTGCTTGGAATTCAGAGCAGCGATTTCCATATTTCTTTTAATGCAAAGTAAAATTTAGAAATAAAAAACAACAAAACGAGATGCAAACAAAATTTAAAGTGTTTCAGGGATTCAGAGCTACCTGGAAACAAGCAAATTCTCCTAATTATATGATTTTGTAGAGCCCAACTTTCTGCAAGCATTGCTAGCCATGTAAGATGTGAAGCAGTAAGTAAGCTTTCTTATGCAACACTCCATTTTTTGAAATGCTCCTTAAATATAACTACTAAAATATACCTTAGAAACAGCCATTAAAACCCCACTAACTACATGGTTTAGTACCATACATGTTCCATGACCCTGTTTTCAGTAGTGCTGCTCTTTCAGAAAGAACAACGATATCTTTTCTTTAAACCTTCACAATTACCAGCTGTAACTTTTGTCTTTGAAAACCATAGCCATTTGTTTTAACTTCAAACCTGAAATCAGCACCCATATTGGGCTTTTACTTAAAGTCAGATGTTTATTGGGTCTCTTAATCATTTCTCCTTTGAATTCTCTGAAATGTGTTAAACATTTAAATTTCTGCTTTCCCCTTTCCTCTTCCTATTTCTTTTTCTTACAGTTATGAACAGACAGTGTTTAGCCTATACAGTAAAACGAAAGTTAGGGATATATATACTCACCAGTCTTTTCAATAATAATGTGAGGACCTGGCCTATGAGCAAACAGAAGGGTTTTCTCCTTTTTTTGCTGTTGCTCATCTCACTGTCGACACAGACTTTTGTTGGTGTGTGATAGGTATTTGCCCCAATGTTCGAATAAATATTACTGTGGTAATATTGAGAACTCAGAAATAAACTGAGAGCATTTAGCTGAAACAAAGTCACCAGGTAACTTGAAGGAAATATATTTTATAAATCCCTTCAAATTACATTTTCTACATTAGATTGTTGTCATGTGTAGCACTTCTGGCAATGGAGACCAATTATCCGACACTACAAAAGATGGAGCTCTTTTATTTCTGCATTTAGCTTTCTCCAAGACTGTCACTCAATTCCGTGTCTCTGACATGTTACAGTTTCTGATAAAGCCATTAGTTATTTATGGAGTCAGATGCTTACTTTCCAGTTCTATGTCTTTATATTAAGCTGATGGCCAAGAATATCTCCTTGAAATCCTATTAATCTTTCTGCTAATAATATAATTTCATTAATACCTTAACCCCATAAGAGACAGCTATTCTTTAAAGACAGCTTCACTTTCCTGAAATAGAAAGGTCTGAATTACTTTTTGGTTATTTAATATAAACATCTCTAAGGTTCATAATTGTTTAGCAAATAGAATTTTGTTTCTGGAACCGTTAGCTGTTCTGAGAAAGGCATTAAATGAGGACACAGAAATAATTTCCCCCTTAAATATTTTCCTGTGCAGGTAGAACACATACATAATTACTTTTAAAATCAAATAGAGCTTCATTTATGTATTCTGGCTACTATTAGAAATGAATTGGCTATCTTTCTTCTCAGTAGCTTCACCACTGATTTATGATATGCAATGAAGATTTTTTTTCCCCTGAAGAGGTATTAGAGAAATCTAATGAAAGCAAACAAACAAACAAAATGCCTGAGGACTTTTTTTTTTATTTCTTTTTGTTGTAAAGTAATTTCTTCTCAGTTGCCTCATATTTTGTGGGGTTAAAATCAAACTGATTGACAATGATATATATAACTGGAATGCATCTTCTGTCAAATAGCCAAAAATAGTATACAAACCCTGAGATATTTGACAGTGATCATACACTTCGAAGAGCCTTTTTTTTAGAAAGAATAGATTTCTCTGTTTTATGACTACATGGTGGCACAAGCAAAAATTCCAAACCTCAAAAAACTTTTAACAGTGTCTGTTATTTCTTAAAACTACATCCTTGCAACTTTTTTTGAAATTTCTTTATTTTACAAATATTCTTCAAAATTATTCCTGATTTATTAAAAAAAAATCTTAATTTATCCATTGCAGTATTTCAGATATTAGTCTTTGAATCATGGTGGCTTCAACAGCTCTACCTTAGGGTTATCCTCACATCCAAAGAAACTCATCAGTTTACGGATGTATTTTGATCTGTCCTTCATTATGTATTCCTGCTAAGCTTGGGAAGTGTCTGTTCTCTGCTAGCTTGAACAGTGAGCTTTGTTGCTTAGGTATGTCATATTGACCTGTTGATGGGCAAAATATCATGTTGTCTTCTTTGTCCTCCCCACATTCTATTTTATTTTATTTTTCTAATTATAGATGGAAATTCCCTGATGTCTTTTGCAGAACATGTGATGTAAATTGCCTTACATTGCAGTACAGTGCTTCTCATAACTGTAAGAGGAACTGCTACTAGATAGTGATATTGACCCCCAAAAACCTGCCTGGACAGCTGCCCGGCAAGAAACTGAGGAAAAATTAAGTTCTTGTAACAAACAATGCATTGCTTTGCCTTTAGGATCATAAGCTAGAGCAGAACAGTTTGAAAACTACAGCATTTAAGAGGAAAGGTAGAGAAAGATCCACTGTCCAGAGTAGACTACACAGATCCTCTGACAAGATGGAATATACTGACTCTACACAACATGCAGGAACCTACAAAGAGAGAGGAAGATCCTATTCTAAAAATTTCAAAGAATAACACAACATTGGAATCTGTACCCACATACCTACTAAACAACAGCAGCACCTAGAATCCTCAATAATGATGTGCAAGAACTGTTCAGACTTGCTCACTGCAGCTTTGCTTTTTCGTCGTAGGTGGCAAGTAAATTTAATGTCCCAAAGATGCTGTTGGTTAATTGAATCTCCTTGTGGGAGTCAGCCAGAGTGACTATTTGCCCACACTGTGGAGACCTCCTTTCCCTTCAGAACTGATCTGAGTGGGCTGGATGCGCTCCCTCTTCTAGCTGGCGTGACAGGCACGCTTGGTGCAAACACTGTCCACATTTAGAAAGAGCTGGCACCAGCAACCCCCGCAGATTATGATACTCTCGGCTGCTGAGTAAAGAAAAAGGAAGGAAGGAAGGAAGGAAAGAAGGAAGGAAGGAGGGAAGAGAGGGAGGGAGGAAGGAAGAGAGGGAGGGAGGGAGGGAGGAAGGAAGGGAGGGAGGGATGCAGGAAGGCAGGAAGGCAGGAAGGCAGGAAGGCAGGAAGGCAGGAAGACAGGAAGAGGAAATTAATAAAAGAACTTTAAAAGATCATGACATCTAGCCAAGGTGTACACACTTCTCTTAAAACCTCACAGTTGACTACAACAAATCAGTGCTATCAGGCTCCTGCATAAAGAAATTAATTAGAAGTCTAATTTAGTGTAATGTCAATTAGATTAACTCTTTTCCTGTAGTCTTTTTTTTTCCCCTTTCAAGGATAAAGAATAAAAATAACTTTGTCCTTTCAGCTTTGCATTTGATGATAAAATATTCCAGGGACTCATTCTTTGCTGGCAGGAAGTATAAGTGATGTGCAAGACATTCGTAAAATTAGGTGATCCTCAAAGAGAAAAAAGTATCACTGCAGATACTTGGAAATGAATAGATACAGATGCAGATACTTAGGAAACTTGAATCTATAAAGCACAAGTTAATATGTGTGCTAGGGGAATCTACTTGCTGCACCACGATGCTTTTGCAACACCATCAGTCCATGTGCTGTACTAGTTCTGCAAAATGACCTTATTCAAATAAGAAACTGCTAGACACGTTTTGTACAGTTGGAACCATAAAGGGGTGCGTCCTCATACATGAGGAACAGACAGTGAGAGAGAGATATTAGATAGTGAGGTCTCAAAAACAAGTCTTATAAGTCTGGCTGAGGAAACTGGGGTTGTTTAGCTTGGAGAAAAGGAGGCTCAGGGGAGACGTTATTGTTCTTTACAACTATGTGAAAGGAAGCTGCAGAGACGTGGAGGTTACTCCTCCCAGGTAAGAAGCTTTAGGACAAGAAGAAATGACCTCAAGTCTCACCAGTGGAAGTTTAGGTTGGACATTAGGGAAAATGTCTTCACCACCAGCCTGCCCGGGGAAGCGTTGGAGTCGCCGTACCTCTGGAGATAGACATGTAGATGTGTCACTAAGTGACATGGTTTAGTGGTGGATTTGGCAGTGTTAGGTTTACAGTTGGATTTGATGGTCTTAAAGATCCATATATTCTATGCCATGATTCTATATGTGCATATCTAAAGTCGCATGTAGAGAAAGGATTACATACAAAATTGAAGTATTTATCTTTTACTTATCATTTACTTTTAACATTTCAAATTCAATCTCCTCAGTGAGAAGGCCACACTATATTGTGTTAGGTTGATAGCTCACACCTTCTGTTAATTAGCGCATACTAAATTATCACTTACTCCCTCAACATTATTCAAAATTATTCATGCAATACTAATATTATGCATTTATAGACACTGGGATTGGTCTGAAAACAGTACACAAATAAGAAAATAAATTTAAAAAAGGCTACATATCTTTAAAATTAATTACAAAGAATAACTCAGTCAGTTGCTGTCAAATGAGTTTAAGCAAAACCCAGGAGGAAAGGCTAATCTAATGATTAAGAAAGGTAACTGGGATTATATTTCTACCTCTGCGAAAGGTGTACGCTGTGCCCTCATTTGACCAAAAACAATTTAATTTCTCTGTCTACAAAGTGTAAAATGGGGATGATGTTCTGTCTCTTCTGATTTTCAGTTCTTTGCTTTTGTATCTTGCTTTAACCTGTTTTTGCTTGAGGCCTTGAGGTGTAATTTAAGCAGTAATCTTGCCCATGTGATCTGCACTTGTGAGGCACATCTTCTGTGTTTGGACCACAACTGGATTGCATCCTGTGTGATGGAGATCTCCCATCCACTGGAGGTAGGAATTACAGGGATATACTGGAAATAATGTTCATGTTCCACAGTTATTACACAAGGAAGATAGATCTCATGCTAGCTCTAGATGGTACATTACTGAGAAAATTTGAGTAATAAGAAAAGTGTTCTATCAAAAAAGATTTTCAACATCTGTATGGTGTCTCCTATTTGTGCGACTTCTGAATTATGTACTTTCCCATGTAATAGTTTAAAAGCTAATAAAAATATTTTTTTGGTTTACCTATAGTTTTAAATAGAATTTTCAGTACTTTATAAAAAGAAGGAAGTTTAGGTCACTTTGCAAATCTTACAATAATAGGGACAAGGAGAATACTCATCTGTACTCTTTTCCTCTGCTGTTTTTACTTATTTAATTATATTAAGTAATTTCTGTTCTTCATATTTGTTCCTTTCCAAGTGTATTGGGTTTGTTTGGCAAGATTTTTGTAGCTGGGCGGCTCCAGGGATGGCTTATGTGAGGAACTACTAGAAACTTCCCTCCTATCCAATAAAGCCAATGCCAGCTGGCTCCAGATTGAACCCAACACTGGCCAAAGCCTGGCCCTTCAGCAATGGTGGTAATGCCCCTGTGATAACATATTTAAGAAGGGAAAAAGACCCATAAAACCTGCCCAAAACCAGTAACAGTCAGAAGAGAGGAGTGAGAATGTAAAACAACTCTCCAGGCACCAAAGTCAGTGAAGAAGAGGAGAATGTGCTCCAGGCACCAGAGCACAGATTCCACTGCAGCCCATGATGAAGACCATGGTGAGACAGGCTGTCCCCTTGAAGACCATAGTGGTCCGTGGTGGCGTGGAAGTCCACCTGCAGCCCATGGAGGACATCATGTCAGAGCAAGTAAATCCATCTGAAGGACATTATCACCCTGTGGGAAGCCTGTGCTGGAGCAGGGTTCTGGCAGGACATGTGGACTTGTGGGGAGAGGCCCTCATGCTGGAGCAAGTTTTGCTGTCAGAAGATTTAACTCTGTGGGTGACAAACACTGGAAGAGTCTGTTACTACAGGACTGCACCCCATGGAAGGCAACCACACTGGACCAGTTCATGAAGGGACTGCAACCTAGGGGAAGGACTCATGTTGGAGAAGTTCATGGAGGACTGTCTGCTGTGGAATACACCCTGCGCTGGAGTAGGGGAAGAGTGTGAGGAGGAAGGAGCGTCAGAGATAATGTGTGATGAATTGACTGCAATCCCTGTTCCTCATCCCCCTGTGCCACTTAAGAAGAAGGAGGCAGGGAAAATCAGGAGTGAAGCTGTGCCCAGGAAGAAGGAGAGGTGGGAAAAAAATGGTTTATTATTTGGTTTTATTTCTTATTACCCTACTCTGATCTGATTAGTAATATATTAGATTATTTTTTCCTCATGTTGAATCTGTTTTGCCCATGACAGTAACTGCTGAGTGATCTCCTTGTCCTTATCTTGATCCATGAGCCTTTCATCATATTTTCTCTCGCCAGTCCAGCTGAGGAGGACTAATAGAGTTGCATTCCTGGGGATCTGGTGTCCAGCCAGAGTCAAACCCCCACACCAAGATACTTTAAAAATTTTGTCAAATTATTCTAATGAAAGATATTTAGTATTTGTATTTAACAAATTTCTGACCCAAATTATAAAAACACTATGAGCGATTTTATTTGTCAAAAGGTATGCTTCTGAGGCGAGACCTCAATGAAGCTACATTTTCTAACAGGTATACTTATTCAATAAAACACTTGAACACTATAAGTAGACATACAGGTTGTGTGTCTTTGCATCGTATTTCTGAAAATACTACAGCAAATTAATCTGCTGTTGTGGTGCCAGAAGCCTTTCATTCAGCAAGAGGCAACTTAAGCCATGAATATTGTTTTCTGGGACACATAAAAACTGAGGACAGCAGAGATCAGACGTGTTTAAAGATAGGTCTAATTCTTTTGTAGACTTATTCCTGTCTTCAAGCCAAAAGGAAAAATTAATCTATGTTGATCTCCTCATTTCAGTTCATCTTTGAACTAGATAACCTGAAGTGAGAAAAAGTCACAAGAGTAATCTGTGGAAAGCCTCATGCCTGACTGCTCCAACGAAGCAGGTTTCACTAGGCAGCCTGAGGAAATAAAGACAGACTACTTTCCAAAGAGACTGGAGGCACTTAGAAACACTCTCTCACCTCTCTGCAGTCACTTGCCTGGGGGAAGAACCCATTGCTTCACAGATACATCAATGCCCTTCAGATTCTTGGCTTCACAACACTGCTCTCATATACTCCTTGTGTATGAACCCATATGGGCTGCCAAGTGCAATCAACTGTCTGTCCCACACTGTGACTAGTTTTTTTATCTTGTCCTGCTTTCCACTGTCACCTCTCCTCACAAATTTACTTGAACTTGCTCGGGGCTGTAGTGTGGGCCTTCCTTTTGCTGTTCAAGGGAACAAAAGATTTGGCCCAGCCTGCTCTTTAACATGGTAAGGAGGATTAAAACTGAAATACAACAAAGTCAAATTCATCAAAACACATGGATCCATCATTCCTGTGATATGGACAGTGTTTTAAGAGAAGGCAGGAGGATCTCAAAATGTTCAAAGGACTGATCAAATCACATTGATTTAATCCCTTTTGGAAGTGCAACCTGCTAGCATCTGATCCTGTACTGCTGATGCAGTACAGTTCTCAAAGCAATGTTCACTCTGGCTGTCTCACAGCTTGACTTTGAATTTGCTTGCCTTCCTTCTGTCTATTGATCTGTTTCTCTGAACCCAAAGTTGTTTCATAAGATAGCTTTTAATGTGACTTGATACTTTTAGATTATTTTTGCATATTTAAAGGCCAAAAGTTTAATTTTCTACCATAAGGAACTTGATTAATATCATAGTCCTTATAATAAAACCCCCTTTTTACATTTTTTTTCTACCCCTAAACACAGTATAACCTGCTTTCCTGCACATTTAGAAAACATTGAATTATTTCTCCTTGCCTTCCTCATATCTCTTTACCAGGCAAACATACAGTATAGATAGTCAGGGTAGAGGTCTGTAGCTCATCCTACAGGGTTCTGGACTGCAATAAGGCATTTTTTTGCCTGGAAGGGGACACTGTTCTTTTTTTTCTCCCTTAGCATTCTGGGCCTGAGTCCAAGCATAAACACTGTCTTTTTCTCCGGACAGGAAGATATGGTTGAGATCCACCTATTAGGAAAACCTCTGTCTCTATGTTTTTGTCACCTGTATATCAGATGTGATATGCTGCCCTTCTTGCTTTATGAAACCTTTGTTTCCTGGTGTCTCACTCAAAATAATCCTCAGTATTGGCAAGATTCCTTTTCTTTTCAGTTCGTTCTTTTTATTTTATTTTTTTTTTTATATCCTGGCTGTTATGGGATTTTGTGAGGGTAGATTTTTCCCTTAGAAATGACTAGGAAATTCTTTATATCCTTAGTGTGCTGCAGTTCTTCTCATTGTTACATTTCACAAAGATGTAGTCAAGTAGTCATGACACAGAAAGTAGAATATGAACTATGATAATGTATCACATTACTATGCAAAATAAAGTTGTGTGGTTCTTAAAGTCAGTGGACTCAAAATGAGATGTCAAGAGGAAATTCTGTAAAAAAGACATATATGTTCTTCTGGTTCTTTGAAAACTTTCAGCCTTGTCCTTCAACTTTGGTTTTGGTGGCAGCTCTTGTGCAGGAACAAAGTGTTCCAAACTGACTTGGTGAAAGAATCTTCCCATAAACAACTTCTGAGCAAAGAAGACCAAGGGAACTCTTCTAATGGGAAAAAAAAAAAAAAAAAAAAAAAAAAGTAATATTACAAAATACTCTTGATGTGTTGGACAAATAGAGTTGAAATGAATTTGAAATGTAGAGCCAGCTAAGCCCAAAGAACTTTAGACATGATCAAGTGGGATGTTATTTTAATCAAAAGTGTCAAAAGCAGCACTCAGATCAAGCAACATTAAAACATTCCAACATCCAAAGTCACAGTGCATTAATAAACCATTACAAAAATGTAGGCAAGAACACTTTCTGTGCTGAGAGTGAACAAAAACCCAAGCTGGAATTTATCAGAAATGCCCTTTTCCAGTAAGCAGTGAATGATTTCACCGGGCAGATGTCTTCTACCTTCAGGGCGTAATTCTGCTCTCAATACTCTCAAAACCAATGAATTCTGCCAGGGGATGTTCAAATCAAAGTTTTCGGCTGCTTTTGTTTGGAAGATGAAGACTAGCTGGAAATTCAGATTCATTGCTAAATGAATCCAAACTCCAGATGTGCTGTGATCCTGACAAGCTGTCATTAATATATTTTTCAATAAAAAATATCAGTATGAACTAGGTTGTGATCACTGAATATTTCCCCTTGGCTTATTTCTGTTCATTGTAATAAGCTGGAGGTTTTGTAACCTATTAAATGACAGAAAATATTGCAGAAATACATGCAGACATATACAGATACATATACACACAGATTTTAGAAGAGAGACAAAACAAGACTTTCTTTACCAGTATCGAATACTATTTGAAGATATTTAAGTGTCATATAAAATAAGTTAACATTTAGCAGTAACAAAAATAGAAATAGCATTGTATTAATTTATTCACCAACAGTAACACTAAAAGTGGAGAAAATGTTTAAAATATCCAAGTGGTATATGGCAATAGGCTGAGCCACAAATTGCAAAATTATGACATATCTTCAGTATGTTTTATAAGGTGGCCTTTGTGCAGTTTGATAACAAATGTGCTCATTATAGGGAAGAGATAAGCAGCATTTGCCTGGTAAAGGTTGAAATGTTGAATTTCAGAAGCCTTCTGCTGCAAGCAATATTTTATCTTCTCCATTTCTTTGCGTACCTGGAAAGGCTACTACCAATGAATAATTTTTTCAAAAGATAAGAACAATAGCAAAGCACTGCTGCACCAGTAACTAAATTACTCTCTAAAAGTGATGCAGCTGTAGGACACTTGTACTCCTTAGAATGCGAAGAATCCATATCTATCATTGTTGAAGAAATGTTTAGGCTCACCGTTAGAGTTAACATAGGCCATCAGGTTAAAGGTATCTATCCTCTGGCTGTTGTTGAAGAGCTGACAATTCAAGCCACAGAAATGAAACTTTTAGTGATTCACCTAGGCTCTGCAAAAGAATAATCTTTTGGGAAAAGAACAAAAACCAAAACCAACATTTCCGTGTGCCTTTGTTTATACATTAATATCATTGTGCAAAAATACTCCCAGAATCAATATAAATCCTAAGGACAGTTCTGTGAAATAAGTAAATATGGGTCAGGAGAGTGAGAAATCATCAATATTTTTGTTTCCTTGGCGTGCAAATGCCAGACTGTGGGCAGTGTTTTGAATACAGAGAGAGATAGAGAAGTTTAGATATGTTCCTCAGGGACATGGTTTAGAAGTGGGCCTGGTAGAGTAAGGTAACACTTGGACTTGATGATTATAAAGGTCTTTTCAACCAAAACAATTCTATGATTCTATAATTCTATGACTCTAAGTTGCAGCTTCTTCTCTTCATCCACCTGGAAGACATCATTTCTGTCTGAAGAATTACCGGGGTAATTTTTTCTTCATTTTCTGGGCTACCTTCATGTATCCTACCTTTCCCACTGCAGGTAGTCTACACAGACTCACCCCAAAGAATACGACAGAGCTTAAGCTTGCTCTGGAGAGATCTCTGGTTCTGATATATTCTAATCTATTTGCATTTTAAAGCAAGATCTGACAGGTTTTTTTTTATTTCACCAGACCGTGGTTGTGTTAATTTTGGGGGCAAAGAACTTTTGCACTGTGCTGCAGTCATACAGAAATCGTGTGGCATTTTTTTTAATGTTCTTTTAAAAATGGATTAAGTGATTAGGCTTAATGCAGAAAACCAGAGTTAAGACCTTCGGCCTTTGGTACTCAGGAGAGCTGATAATTTCCTGCTTTATGTTTTTTATCTTGCAGCAAGACCAAATTCTCAAAGAACTCAAAGATAATCATCATAAAAATTGTTCAACACAGTCATGTTTCCTTGCACTAACATTAGCAGAGCTACATCAACTTCAGCTTGAAAAGTCAGACCAATTTCTCCACAGTTGTGGAAAAAGAAGCTTAAATTTAAGCATGCTTAAGAACATGCTTGAATTTATACTTCAGTTTGTCATTCTGCAAAAAGTCAAGTTCTAGTGGGTGTTTTTATTATTCTGCCATATTTTGTTGAATCACCTTCTAAGGACAAATTTGTGAGAGATGTTAACTGAAGTAATTTCTGGTAAAAACTGATAGTAGGATATGTCCTGTTGATAGTAGGAGATATTCAGTACCTTGGTATTTTCAACATCTTTAGAAGTAATAGTGATAATAATAATAACAACGGCTACTTTAACCTTACATTGGCATTTTGATGCATGATGTTTAGCACAAGTCACAGTGAGACTAAAAGGGAAACACTCATAGTTCAGATAGCTAATTCCAGAAGAATCATTCTGTACCAGGCATGTCAACTTTTATCACATTTATTCAATCCATTGCTAATTCTGTGAGATTACATAAATTATACTTTCTTTAATTGGCAGTTGCAAAATATCTCCCTAGGAACCTTTTGTCTAACAGAAGATTTAACATCCCATTAACAGCAATGGCAGCACTGTAGCTAAAAGAAGGTAGTTTTGTCTGATATTTTGTCTAAAATAGTCAAGGTAATTGATGATGAGAGAAAGAGAGAAAGAACACCCGTTATCTCAGTGATTGATATAGGCCTTTTTCTAATTACATCAGCTCTTTCCAGTGGAGACAGGTCATGGTACTTATAGATCTGCAACTACAGGTTTAAGACTATTTGACAAATAACCATAATTTAAAATACAATTATTAAAAAAGATAAGATGGATGCTGTACAAGTTTTTCTACTCATGCAGGATAGCAAAGGAGGAATGGAAACTTTTCCACAGTTGTGAATATGACAGAATTATATTCAGAACTATGTTTCATCAACAGTACAAAAAGGGAGCTAGTATTTTAAAACTGAAAGAATTTCCCCAGGTGAAGTAAGTACAAATAATAAGAATATAAAGATTAAAAAAATGTAACTCCTTAGTCTTTATTACGAGTTATTGCAAGGCAATGCATGGTTCCTAGGCACATTCTTATAGCTATAGCTCCACAGAGTGAATGCAAAACTGCAGCAAGCTGAACATTTCATTGCAGTCAGTATGAATGCTGTAAGGAATGAAACCGTAACCTTGCAGAGGGTGGACACTGATATTCAGAAATGTTGCAATCCCTTATATTTCAGACCTCTGTATTCAGAATCTCTGAAATAAAGGACCTCTCAAAAACTTGGATAGTAATGAAGTTGGTCACAATACTCTCTTTGGTTCCAATAAATTCAGTTCTGTTTCCTTGAATTCATTCTAACTATTATTTAAAGAAAAACACAGTTAAATGATTTTACAAACTGATGAAGATCCATAACTCTGGTTCTAACCTATGAACAATCCATGAAGTGAATACTTGATGACACAGATGAGAACATAGTCTGTAAGAGAGTAACATCTCCCATTACTGGTATGTTCTTAGACATCGGTTGAAGTAGGTTTTCCAGTTTGGGCCTCGCTCTTTATGTTAGGTATGAATCAGTTTGCAGGATGACAGGAGTTTACAGAGAACTGTTAATCATTCCCAACCAGAACAGACTGAAATGGCTGGAGCGGCTCAACTTAATGGCAAAAAGACTGGATGAAGACTATGTAAATTGACTTAAATGCCTCTTGCTACAAAAAGAGGAAAAATCCTGATTTCTGTGTCTATGGTAAATAATAAAGGAAGCAGTGAGGTTAAACTGAAGGAAGAATTCAGGAACAGGCATCAGGAAAGCTTTTAAAAGGAAATGTAAAATGCTGAAACAAATTCGTTGGGGATATTGTGAAGTTCTCCTTAGACATCTTAACGAACAAGTTAGACAACATCTATCAGGAATAGCATTTGCACAGTTTATTCCACCTTAGTTCATTTTGCCTATTCCTAGGAGTTCCTTTCCTAGATTTATTTCTATGACTGAATCAAGAAAACAAAATACGTATTAGAATAAGATTATTTAAATTTAAATTTCGTGAGCTAAAATTCAAATGATCATGGTTGTTATTGAAGTTCATTGACAAAACGTCCCAGAATTTTCATAAAAATTTGCAATTATGTTGTTACTTACTATGTCTAAAGATGATAAAAGCATAAAACACTGTAGACAAAAAAATCATTTGTTTGCTGTGAATTTCCTATTACAAATAACTGTGTTACACTTAAATCCTAATGAATTGGTTTCCAAGAAAAACACCCTTGGAAATGTTATTTAAATAATATTATTTATTTGTTTGTTTGTATAGAGGAAGAAAACTCACAAGAATTCTCACTTCCCCTTTTTCCTTTTTGCCATATTCTTTTGTCTTTAAGCAACATGGGGGTATCTATTATAGGTTCATTCATTTTGGTTTTCTGTGTCTGGGTACTTTTGCTGAGAAACTGAAAAATATGAATGAAAATCCTGAAAATTTCTTCCCCAAAAAAATTTAAAGTGTTTCCCCAAGAAAATATTGCCCAGCTTCAATAGTTATTATTCCCATACAATGGATATTCAAACATTCTAGTGTGTTGTGCACATTGTGAAAGCTCTTATGAAAATATACAGCTCAAAGTGACTTTCTAAAGTATAAGGAATAAGCATACGTTGGACATGTTATGATTTTAGTTCATCAGTATATCTAATGCGAATTGCGGGTGATTTTTTTTTATTTGGCTTCTATCTTAAGCTACAATTTAGAAGTGGGCTGTACCCACTCTTAAGATCAGTCCACTAGGATAAACCTAGTGCATTTTAAGACAGCTGGGGTATCTAATGCACAGGATGTTGGGAAAAGTTCATGGAAGACCTCAGCCTTCTGGTGCTGAATGCCAAAAAAGATACTTTAGGATTCTTAAAACGTTAATTGCACATGAATTTCTCACTCCTTTAGGCAAGTGTGTTTCTTTGTGTTTCTGTCTGTGCTGCATACATCCACACACAGAGCAGCCACAGAAATGTCATCAACCTGTTTTTTCCCTAGGGTCACTGAAAACTTAGTGGAATTAGTAAAGCAGACTAACCACAGCTCACAGATTGACATTGTACAACCAGTTTTTAAGTCACAGCTTGGATGTGCCTTAATTTGAAGGTACGGACAGATTCTCATGGGTCAAGGTGTAAATTGTTCTTTTTTGCAATTAATCATGAGGAGCAGGATGGACTTCAAACTCCACCACTACGTTTAGGTGAATGGTGAGATTAGATCATCATAGATCAGAAAGAATACAACTTGTCCCTCCTTTGTCCCACCTATTGTAATTAATCGAATTCCAACTCGCTGCTTAGGTCTTGGCTCTATTCTCTATCTTTAAATCTGTTTAAACTCCGTGGTCTACATATAGAATGTCAGTAACATACAATCACAGAATGGCCTAGGCTGGAAGGGACCTTAGAGATCATCTAATCCAACCTCCCTGTCATGGGCAGGGGTGCCTCTCAACTAGATCAGGCTACTCAATGCTCCGTCCATAGCCTGTTACCGGTAACTAGGAGCTACCTAAAGATCTAAATTGTAGTGAAGAGGAACCTTAGCAGTGGTTCATGCACTCTCTTGCCTCTATTCTTCGATTTTTCCCTTCTGAGAGAAAAAAAAAAAAAGAAGAAAGTTAATGGGCAAACTGGAAGGCATTTAGGAAGAAAACAAGTAATTAAATCAGTACAATATATGGAGATTTGTGGAATGGAACTAAAAAGAAAAATAAAGTCAAAACCAAAGCCATAATAATTTGATTGAACCTGCTTAAAATCAGAGGACCTATGTCACATTCTACCACGTGAAAGAGGTGGATTTTTAAAAAGCACAATTTTCCCGTGATGTCCATTAATTTCATGTTGGTGGGGTTTGTTTGTTTGATTGGTTGGTTTTTTAATATGGAATTAAATGCTCAGAAAGAAGATAAATGAAGATTAAGAAGCATCGGTAAGAGGATAGCCTGAAAGTATCATCTTACTAATGAGAAAACAGAATTACTTAATTCAAAATGAAGAGCAGGGGGAAAAAAAAGATTAAAAAAAGTCTTTCCTGTTCATGCATTCATTTTCCAAAGAAAATTATGTAAGCATCATTACTGAAGTTTTTAAAGCTTCTCAGGAAGAAAGATCTGAGTGGTATATTTTCAAAAGAAAATGAATTATCTTTCACATATTTAATTCTTACAAACATTGATAAAACTTGGAGAGTACACATGTTAAAAGTAATGAAGCTGTAGTACTCATAGGAACATGCTATTTTTATTGGGCAGGAATGTTCATAGGGAGGCTCTCTCTCTGCCTCTGAAAATCTGAACTTTTCAATTGGTTCACATAATATTGCTTATGAACGATTTCTGGCCTGTCATGACTCAGAAGGATGATGTCTTAAACATGTATGAGAGCTTCCTAAGCAGGATCAGGGCTGACTCCCTTCACTCAAATGGAAGTATGGACTTACATGTGAAATTGTAATGCTTGCAAATATGAGTTATGCTTGTGGCAATTCCCAGCATTTTAGTGTATCATTTTAATCCCTTTAAAAAGCTTTCACATTCTGTCTTTCTCTATTAGACATATGGCACACTTTTTCCAGCCCTAAAGAGGATCATGAATATATAAATCAATCCAAAGAATGCTATTCCAAACAGGGAGTTCTGAATTTTTTATTCTACCTCTATGCGCTTTGTCGCACTGGAATTCTTGGGCTGCAGTTCACTATGAAGAAGTGATATGATTTCTCCCAGTTGCTCTTTTTTGCAACTCATTCTTGGAAAAATAACCAACCCCAAAACTGCCCAGGAATAAAAAAACCCAAAAAACTAAACAATAAAGACCAAGTCTTTGTGTCAGCTGTGACATACCTGCCATATTTAAATATCCCTTCTAGTCCAACACATTCTATGGTTCCATGATTCTATGATTTTATGATTCTATATAAAGTGAGACATTCAAAAGATCAGCGTAACATTCATTAGACAAGGTCTCAAGAATTAATATCTACTCTATTTTTTTATCATTATACTACCTGACAGCAGAAGTTGGCGGTCCATATGTAAATACGAACCTATTTATACACATGTTAAAAAAAAAAAAGCATCAAGTAGTAGTAGCTCAGACCCCTTGTTTGTTTTGTAAATGTGTCAAATAATATCCCTGTAAATGAACACAGTGCAAAAAATCCTACTCAGACTTTTAGTTCTGTAATGGATAAGTTAAAGATAAGCATATTTTTAAGTGGTTAGGTACTTTTTTTAAATAGGAAGGAGGGGAGGGGAGGGGAAGGGAAAGGAAAGGAAAGGAAAGGAAAGGAAAGGAAAGGAAAGGAAAGGAAAGGAAAGGAAAGGAAAGGAAAGGAAAGGAAAGGAAAGGAAAGGAAAGGAAAGGAAAGGAAAGGGAAAGGAAAGGAAAGGAAAGGAAGGGAAAAAGGAAAATGATCTAGCTTGTTGTATCAATAGAGTAATAATAAAAGGAGAATTGAACTTAGCCTCAGAGATCATAGGCTCAGGTTGTCATAAGAGATACCACCAATCAGTATCATTCTTTGGTTATCAAAACCATTCTTTTCCTCTGTTCGATCTGCTTTATGAGAGGGATCAGTACAGAAAGGATACTTGTTCTGTTGTGTTCTTTGACAAAGAAAAGCTTTGAAATCTCTGAACTACTTGTCTTTCCTGCCTATGCACTTGATTTTCTCTGGCCAGTAACTTCATATTGCAGACACAGATGAATTATCATTTAAAAATTGCTTCCATTTGATTCTTTTGAAAAAGTAAGGAGATTTGTTCTTGGTGACTGTGGGGTGAAGTAGAAGCCACATACCCCCATACTCATTCCCCAAATGCCTTGTATTTAAGAACTGAAATAAGTATTTGTATTTAAGGGAAAAGGACACCTTCTCAGTAGAGGACCTTGTATATGAATATGAAGCCCAACTTCCAAAAAAAAAATCTGTTGGACTGCTTGAACAGATATTTCAGTGTTAAATTTATTCTAAAATGTGCAAAGCTTACACTTTCTGCTTGAAAATGGGAATTTAGGTTAGGTGATTCAACAAGCAAATCATTGGCAAAGGCAAGAAGAGAAAGAAAATCTGGCTATCAAATAAGTACAGAATATTGGCTTTTAATTGAGAAGTATCATATTGGCTTCTCTCTGCTGTTATTCACAGATATTCATCTATAACATTTAAATGTATCAAAATGATCTGGAACAGGGGACTCTATTTATTTAGCATCACCAGTGTCGTGGGTTAGGGCTGGGCCGGCCTC
>NW_009715196.1:0-1025 GCF_000703405.1 Apaloderma vittatum
GGCTTTTGAGCAACCTGGTCTAGTGAGAGAGGGGTGTCCCTGCCCACAGGAGAGGGGTTGGAACTAGATGATTTCCAAAGTCCCTTCCAACTTTAACAGTTCTGTGATTCTATGCCCCCTTTTTGTCATCCACCCATACAAGAAGTGGAGGCAGTATGTCTTTAGTTAGTTAAGCATTTTAACAAGTCACTATTTCAAATAGTTCATTTCAGGGGCACAAACCTATTGATAAAGATCTACGCCCTTGGCAAAAAAAGAGTTCTGGAGATTATGTTAAGTAGACATGGCATCAGACTACACAATCTAATTTTGTAGATAGTTTTAGTCTATCTGATCATAGATTTTCCTTTGCATGGTTTAGTAAAGACTGAAAAAAATATTTTTTTCAAATTTCATATCTTCAGTGACAAACCAGACATCTGAAAGTTGATGTTGTATATACTTAGTATATGTCTTTTCTTGTCTGTAAGACAGATTGAAGACAAAAATCTTCTTTTCCATCTCCCCAACATATAAAATAATACAAGAAACAAAAATTCTAAAAAATGTGTTATGTATGTAGAGGAAAAAGTAATTTAAAAGATGAAATTAATTTTTGGCATTGTTTTCAATTTGTGGAGTTTCTATAATGAATTCTCAAAGGATGTTTTGGTTTTTTTTGCTAAACGCAGTTTCCTTTATTGTCACTTTTTCCTTCCCTTATCCGGTACTAACTAACTACGACATTTGGTTTCGTGTTTTATAGTATATTGTTCTGAAGCTAACAGCATTAGTATCACAGAATGTTCGGGGTTGGAAGGGACCTCAAAAGATCATCTAGTCCAGGCCCCCCACCAGAGCAGGATCACCTACAGTAGATCACACAGGAACACGTCCAGGCGGGTTTTGAATGTCTCCAGAGAAGGAGACTCCACAACCTCCCCGGGCAGCCTGTGCCAGTGCTCTGTCACCCTCACAGTGAAACAGTTTTTTCTAATGTTTTTGTGGAAACCTTCTATGCTCCAACTTGTACCCATTGCCCCTTG
>NW_009715197.1:0-13829 GCF_000703405.1 Apaloderma vittatum
GCTGTGGGTTTGTTTTTTTCAGTGGGGCGAGGCTGTCCACAGGCGCGGGCTCTGCATGCGGGCAGCCAGGCTCCCTTTGCTTCCTCGTGAATCACCCGAGCGGAACCTTTCCCTCCGTGCCTGTGCTCTCTTGGCTAATTCTGGAGGAGGCGTGGGCAGACCAGTGACTACAGGCCCAGATTTTACCTGAGAGCTTTCAGAGATGTGATCCGTGTAGCTTGACTACTGGCCATTTGTGGTACTCGTTGAACAGACTAAACATTACGTTGATTTTCTTGGTAACGATTTTTAAGAAACCTGTGTGATAAAATTGCCTTTACGGTGCCGTTGCTTACTTTGCCGTTTGTTTCCCTTCATTGCACATACAAATGTGTTCTTTCTGAACAAGAGCTATGCCCTAGTTTGAAGGATCCTTCAGTATTTTTTTTAATGGGCTGGCTCTTTTGCCCTCGCTTCAAAGAGAGGACGAGTTGTCTCAGCATGTAGTAATTTATAGCAACGCTGCTGTAAGTCAGTGAGAGAATGGGGTTCTGCAGAGTATTATCTGTGCACCCCTAAATGTTGTCATTCCAGGCAAGTTTGAAAATAATCCTTGAAAGCATGATTTCACATGAAAGAATTCCACACTGCAAAGAGAGCCTTTTAATATGTACAGCTGACACCTCTTAAGGAAGGAGTTGTATTTCCAGGCCACAAAGGTAGTGAACAAGCCAGTGTTTGTAAGTTTGGGGACGTTGGGTTTTTTTGAAGTTGAGTTTGGGTTATTTTGCTTAACAGCAGAGAATAAAAATAAAACATTTCAGTAATAACTGTTGTGCTGTGTTGTGAAATTCAGTGAGGTAAATTTGAAGTTGGTGAGGAGAGCATGGCGTATGGGGCCTCGTGCTGTCAGTTACAATGAAACCCAGAGTTGATTTCTGGAAGTCCAGAAATCTTTTAAATTTATAGTGGTTTCTTTCACTTGCTGCAGTACTAGTTAAGAGTTGTCATGGGTTTTTGTTGTTGTACATGCACGATCAATGATCGTGTTAAAGTATGTAGTTGAAACTTAGAGTTTTAGAGGAAACTTTCAAATACAAGAGTCGGTGCTCTAAGAAAAGGAGATACAGATGATGTTAAGTGGATCGTGGTGTGTGTTGCCATATTTATTTGCAGGATGAGTTGTGCACTGCTCACTCTTCAGGCTGTGTTGGAGGACCTAGCAGAACTGTTCCAAGTAGACAGTACTGGCCCTGTTGAGATGATATATACATAACCCAGAGCTGCTTCAAATTCTTATGATTATGATTCTAAGCTTGAATATTGAAGTATTTTCTCATTCTTTAATATTAGAGAGCCTAAAATAAGACTCTATAAGTGCTTTTCCAGTCAGTAGTACATACATATTCCACCTATTTCTGGCAGCTGTGTTTGAGAGCTGTATGATGCAGTAAGAGGAAATCAGTACAGTTAATCAAATTGATTGAGTGCTTTCTTTACTACTAATGAAACTATTACTTGCAAAATTATGTTTTATTATGCAGAATGTGAAATAATTATTAGAAATATGACCAGGGAACCCTTAAAGAAAAAAAAAAAAAAAAGAGGGAGGGGCCTGGGGAGAAAAATGCATGTATTGATATATATCTATAACTTTTATTCCCTTTTGAGATAGCTGTTTTTCTTAAATTTTTGAGAATAATTTTGATATAACTTACAAGTACTCCATCATAGAATGGCATAGACTGGAAGGGACCTTTGAGATCATCTAGTCCAACCTCCCTGTCAGGGGCAGGTCTCGACTAGACCAGGCAACACATGGGGACCGAGTGGGAATGGAACCCGCAACCTCGGTGTTGTCATTGTTGTCAGCACCGCGCTCAAACCACTGAGCTAACTGGCCCCATCTCCTAAATCAAATTTTCAAAAGAGGCTATCAACAGTAAACTTCTCAGACCATCCATTTGGCTTTTCTCGTTTTATAGAAAGGGAAATTATTAAATCTTTGTATTTTTTTAACTAGGAGAATTTGCCATTGTTCTAAAACTGTATGACTTAAAATGATTGTTTCTTCACCAATTTTGAAAGTAAGAAAAAATGACTTAAAGAGGCTTTGCAGATTTTTCTTGAGTAAATTTTGTGTTTTGTTTTGAACAGAACTTCTTGGTATACATAAACAGGCAACAGTAGGCTTTTTGACATTGATGGAGTCTCTCAGATATTG
This sequence comes from Apaloderma vittatum, assembly GCF_000703405.1. NCBI lineage: Eukaryota > Metazoa > Chordata > Aves > Trogoniformes > Trogonidae > Apaloderma > Apaloderma vittatum. Next base: position 2,204 of record NW_009715197.1, read on the forward strand.
TAAGGTGAGCTGTTTTCTACATCATTTAAGATTTTTCTTTCATTAAAGTGGTGTGAGCTTCTTTGGTGGTACTACTAAAACATTCACTGGGTACAGCTGGAGGCATTAAATAACTTTAAAAGTACGTTCAAATTAAAACTTAGAATAATATCATACTAAAACAGATAAATTGTTAAATGCATCTTACTGAGTAAATATGGTTTGATGCTGTTTATGTTAGAACTTTATTGCACCATTTTAATATAGGTAGTTAGGAGCTTGGTTTTCTACTAAAATAGTGCTTAATGCAAGTTATGTAAATGGTTATAAAACTGTGAAGTTGCAAAGTGACTTGCTATTGTGAATGTTGCAGTTTTATTGTTCTCTTTTTATGGTATCACTGTCTTCCATTTAAAATAAATAGCCAGAAGTAAATCTATTCTGAATACATTATATTCAAGACCTAAAACTACTTTATGTATTTATCTGTGAACATCTCAAAGTAACTGAAGTGCAGCCTAGTCCATGTTATTTCCTCCTGTTATGACGTGGAGTTTCTTGATATAAGGTTTTTATTTGAGAAATCTTGTGCTTTGCAAATACTACTTTTGAAGCGGCTTTAATATTCTTAATTTCAAAAGGCTTTTTGGTTGTTCTGTGATTACTTTTCAATCTCTATTGAATTCCTTTAACTTAACTGAGAGTTAAAGTGGATTGTGTAGTATGCAGAACGTTGGTATATTGCCTGGAACTAACTTTCCCTTAATTTATTAAATAATTGATTAATCCCAAACCAGCTAGTAAGTCAGGTGGACTTCTACCTTATTTAGCACCCAACTCGAGTATTATTAAGCACAGAAGTACTTACTCATACTTACTCTTGTGCACTGTTTGAAGCATGTCTCTAAGATTGAACTAAGGGTTATTGTTGATACCACAACCTCATTGATGTTTTCTTTCAATTAATTATCATAAGCTACCTTATTGCCTAAGTCAAATAGGAATCAGTGGTCAAACTTAGAATTTAAATATTTTACACCATTTTGTCATTTTATTTAACATTTTCTATTGGTTTTCAGAGTACTTGGGACTCCCCTAACTGAGTTGTAATTTACTTGGTCACTAACTAAATGAGTTTTCTGGGTTTGCTTTGTGTTTCTGATTTTGTTGTACCTTTTTAGGTTGGCTCCTATTTGAAATCTCCAAAATTTCCTATTTGGCTGCTTGGCAGTGAAACACACCTCACAGTCTTTTTTGCCAAGGTATGTTAGATGTGATTTTCGGTAACCTCACAGACACCACAAAAATTCAAAGTTCAGATCTTGTGACAATATGAGTTTTATGTGGCTTTAACATAACAATGTAGTCACCAAACCTTTTAATTAATTCTTCCCTTGAAGGCAGAGTTCTTCATGTGGTTTAATGATATCGCACGAATGTTAGTCAAGTCTTTCAGTTCTAGCTTAATTTATTGGGCTGGGCGAAGGCTGTGGTTTAGAATACCGTAATTGGGGTAAGTATTGTCTTAAATTTCTATCGAGCGAGAGATGTGAAAAGGTTATATGTAGGTGCCTGTTCCTAGTTTAATCTCCATGACAGTGCTTTCAAAATTTTTAATCTATAACTGTAGTTTGTTCTAGATTAAAAATAGATAACAGGACTGTTACGATAATTCCTTATATTTATTATATCAGATATACACCATAATCTGTGGAACATATGAAATGCTTTTAACAGGAGTTGTCAGTTTAAAATCTGAGACCAGATTTTCTGAGGAGACAAATTCTACTTCTTCAGTTGAAGATTTTTAAGGTGCTTTTCTTAGATTTTTTTTTTTATTTATTTCGATAGAACAATTATTTCTGATCAATATTTATTGAAACTTTAAATGGTACTTACTCGTATATTTATTAATACTTATTAGGAATAACTTTCCTTAGTTTAGTATCTTGAAAATGAATTAATTATGTATAAATCTTGAAAATAAGTACTAGAACATATGACAAAGTTGAAGCCGTGATTTCTTGAGCTGTTGAATTTCCTTAGGGAAAACTTTGGCCTAATCTTTATAAAAAGGACACAAAACCTAAGATTTTTCTTAAAAAGACAAAAGCTTATGTGTAGTAATATGTCTTTACTTTTAAACTTAAAAAACTTAAAAATGCTTTAAATGAATTAGTCTGGGATGTGCATTGGAAACTTTTTGCAGATTCTGATGTAGCTGTTGAACTTCCCTGAATCCCTTGTGTCTGATAAAAGCTCATTCTTCACTACTCCACGGTAACAGAAAAATCCTTGTCTTCGTTCATACATTTGTTTGCTGCCTTACTCTATCTCCAAACAGTCTTTCCTAGTAGAGTTCTTCTATTTCAGTTCTGAAATTTTACCCATGGTTTTTCTGAATGATACCGTCGAAGTCAGTACCTTGTCATACAGGTAACGGTCTGATGCAGTGAGACATAACTACTCTGTTGTAAATAAGTGAAGTGTACCTGCCCAGAATGTTACTACACCTTCTAATGTTTTGTGTCTAAAGTGACCATTTCCAGGTAGAAATCCATTTCTAAAGCTCTTTGAGAATGTTGAGGGCTCTTTGCTTGGTTTAAAGTAGCTGGGCATTAACATCTGGTGCCTCCGATACAGCTCAGTTCCTTTTTCTTCACTGTAGTCTACTTGGGCTGATCTAGTGGATCATGGCAGGGGGTTGGAACCAAACCATTCTATGCTTCTGTGAAAGTTTCAGCTTGTGATTAATATCTTAGGAACTAAAAAAGCAGGAAAAGAAAGCAACTTAGGCTTGGCAAAGAATTTGCTAGAAATCTTTTTTTGATTAGAAGAAGCAGGAGGTGAAGATGAGTGAAGGTTTTGAGAGTCCTTCAATTTGCTTGTCTGACTTCACCCTTTCTAAAGTAAAGGTTGGTGAGTTTTTCAGGTGGAGCAGAGATTGCAGCTACAGGGGAAGTGTGAATTGTGTTGGCAGTCCATTTTTTTATCAGTTGAAGCTACGTGCCAAAAAACATAGGAAGAAGCTTGAATTCATTGCCAGTGGTTAGTCAGCAAGTTGTTTGTGTAGTTGTCTAGATGGTGCTCGATACTGAGGATGTAACTGCTACCTTGATGGTGAGTTTGATTACATGAGAAAGAAATCTTCAGAATGGAGAGAAGAAAATGGACCGTGGAGCCAAAAAGTAGTACAGATTAACTTTGAAAAAAACAAATACAGCTTTAATTCTTTCAAGCTGCATATGATTTACAGGAGCCCAAGCCCTGATGTTTACATAGAAAATTACTAAGAAGAATAGTAGTAATTTTCTTGTTCACTGAGAAAAATCAATAAAAAACCCAATCTTCCTAGGCTACTGTCACTATGGACTTGTAGCATAGGGAAATTAGGGAATGGGACAGAATTGTCATTGCTATCTTGGGGACTTTTCTTAAGCACAAAGGTTGTACAGGCAAAAAGTTTTAATCAAATTCTGTACCACCCTACTCAAAGAAAGTTATCTGCTGTTCTTTGGTACTGAGGTGCTTCATTCAGATGCTCACATTTGACGTGGAGTACAGCAATAAACATCTCCTATGTCAGAACATTTTCAAGTGCATACTATAGACACCTATTGCTGCCAGCATATAATTGCATTACTCTAAATGTGGGCCATTCTCCTGTAGCTGTGACTTTTGGGGAAATGTTTTTAGTCATACTTTCTAAAATAAATACATCTGTCCATAGCTGCCATTCTAAAACTGTATGCACTTTCAGTGGCTTTTGATGAATGAACAAGAAGCAGCACAGCATCCTTGGCCTGAAGATCACACTTACAGCCTAAAGTGAAAATAGGAAAGTTAATTAAAGCATACAGTTGGGCCTAAGTTCTCTTGTAACTGGTGCTGTTTGAAATAACCTTAAACAGTGACAGCTGAGTCAATTCCTAGTTCTAACAAAAGTCTGCCAGTGAGTCAGCTATTTCCCCATCACTGAAATAATAGAAATTTTACTTTATCTGCATGGTTTTCATCTCCACATCTTGGTTGTCAAAACTCATTTGACATATACAGAAATATACATATACATGAGGCATATACAGCCTCATTCTACTACAAGGAATTGGAGGCAGAAAGAAATAACTTAAGAAAAAATTCCTTTCTTAAAACAGCAATTTCAATTGAAGCACATTTTATTGAATATCAGCAGCTTTTCTTCCTGGATCTTAGCTGACCTGTCAGCAGCCAAACAGTTATTTACAGTTTTATATTTTGGAGGCAGCCATGCGGACACAGCAAGTTGAAATGCATTGGATAATCTCATATACAAAACATGGAAATAGGAGAATACTCAGCACCATGTTTTGATCCACTATCACCCGCTTCATTGGAAGTGTTCTTCCTAGACAAAACAAAATAGAATCTGGAAAATCTGAAATGAAGCTTCACCTCACTTCTCCCATATTTTAATCTCTAGGGTAGGCAATATTGAGCAAAAATACTACAGCTGCTTCTGCAGATGAGTGTATAATGAAGTTGGAAAGGACATAGAAACATTTGTGTTACCTAAATAGTTCTTCAGAACTCTTGATAGTTATGTGTGTCATAAAGAGCTGAAAAAACTTGTGTGACAAATATTATCGGGGACCTATAATTAGTGCAAGCGCATTTTCTTTCTTTTGCTTACACCTGTGTGTGTATAAGGCCTGAAAGTTGCTTAATGTTCATCAATTCAAACTTAACATTTACTGAAAAAATAAAGATGGCCATTACTCTTAGCAATCATGGGCCCTGCATTTGCAAGAAGATTGATTTTCTCTGAAAAAGTTAGTATGTGGGTTCTTCATAGGCAACTAGATGCAAGCAGCCATCATTTCTGCCTCTCTCTGCCTTCCCTTCCTTTCACTGAATCAGAAAATTTTCAAGTGGCCTCACACAAACAAGGAAGCTTTCATCTGATACACTGAATGCTCTGTCAGATGGTGCTAAGGTAAATAGTACTGTAAATGTCCTCTAAAAATTAACTTTAAAGTTACAGTCTTTTTTTCTTTTTTTATTGTAGGGAAAAGAGAGAGTGAGATGTGAGGCAGCTCTAGATTACTTAATGTAGGTATAAGGCTGTGATGCTCTGGATGAAATGCTCTATGGTCAGTTCTTGGTTATTTTTGCTACTCATAAAATAGGAAGTTATGACAAGCTGATACTGTTCAGATACTAGTCAGAGTGTGGTCAGACACTGTATAAAAGAATACCAGCAGGTTGAAATGTTACACAAAATATGACAAGAACATGGTCCAGTGTAAACAATAGGAAGAAAGCGAGCAGGTTAATAATAGCTGGTTTATAATTAGTATCTGCTCATGTGCAAATTCATGTAGTCGAGAAGTTTGAATTCAGATTCTTTGAAAGTGAAAAGACAGCATGGAATGAGTGTAGGTCCGGTGACTTCAGGTGTTTGAAACTGTCTGTGGGGACACTTCAGAGCTGTGTGAGTTTTTCAGAATGGTTCCCAGGTCTTGGAGCACACAGGCCACAACCGAGTTGGCTGTCTATACTCAGTTACAGCATTGTAACGTTTCTAGATGTCCATCAGATAAGCAGAGGAAATGCCCGACTGAGACATCTGAGTAAGTTAAAAATTACTGCTTTCCAAGGAAAGCATGCCTATTCTGCTGTGTTGGGACTGTATTTCTGGTTTGGATTACAGAGTTTTATTTTTCTAACTTTGATCACTATAACCTGTTCTACATATTCTCAGGGCCTTTCTTCAGCATCCTTGATAGTATTGTATCTCAGAAGAAAGAACGTTCACTTGTCTTCCTAAACAATCTTTTTGATCAAAGTTCAACAGAGGGACACCTGAGCAAACTGACACTGCTGTAGGAGATGATGAGTTTGGGCTGATGGAGTTTACCAGAACTGGGTTAAGAGGGAGTGTTACTGGGTACAGCATTTCATCTCAAAACACTGAGAATATCAGTGGCCATGAAAGAAAATAAAATGCATGTGAAAAAATTCAGTCATACTACTATGTGTTAAAATCTGTGGTCTCTACAAAAGTAACCTATGTATATCCAAATAAATTATCCTTTAACTTAGGAACTCTTCTACTTTGAGAAGATAGTGAAAAATATCTACTTCCTTTTGGGTTTTTTGCTACCACGACTGGTGAATGCAGGTGATGAATTTTTTTTTTAAAAAGCCTTTCTTCATCAGAGGAAAAATCAAAATCAGATTTTAAAGAATTTTGCTTCAGGAAATCATTACAGAGCATGTGGTTTCAGAGTCCCTGGTTTCCCCTTACTAAGTGGAAATAGTTCTGGTTGGGGTAGTCTGGATATCTAATTGAAAGAATATAGATGTGTGAGGTAACTGTGGAAACAAATTCTAGACTAACGTAGGGTTTAAGTTTTCTGTGTGTTGATTAGGAACAGGGATACAAATGCTGCTCTGTTCTTGATAATAGCTCTGACCTGGCTAAATCAGCAGTGAACCTTCAGATATTTCTATTAGCTATTAGTTTAAGAGCTCCTTTCTGCAGGGAGAGACACATTTTTAAAAGCAACGTTAAAGCAAGGTATTTCCTGTGGGATCCTTGGGCCCCGGAAGAAAATTGAAGTTACCGATTGGTTTAAGCTTCATGGCTTAAATACTATTGCTAAATGAATTTAAGTTGTTCTGTATAACGCAGTAATTCATAAGTGTTGCTTTGTCCAAATAAGTTTCCTGGCAGAAAGGCTGACCTTGAGGTCTCATGGTTGCCAGAGAGCACCTTGGAATAAAATGTTTCTGTAAGGTATATACCCTACTCGAGCTTTGCACGATCACAAAGCATAACCTAAAGCCTTATTCTGCTCTTTTTGGGTCTATCTACTTCAATTTTACTTGGGTATTAATTTGATCCTACTACATACGTGTAGTTCTCTTTATGAACAGGCACTTCTGGTCAGTTTTCTTTGTTTATTTTTTGTTTGGGAAGTTTTCTATGGGAAAATGTATGGGTTTTTTCATTCATTTAAGTGATTTTCACACCAGCATTTATCTGAGTAACTTCCAGTTTTTGTCTGAACTTTTCATGGTAGCAAAGGAGACTTTGTATGTGATGCAGCAGTATATGATGACATATTTACTTTTAAACAAGTTCATGAGATCAATTTATCCAAAGTCGTAGTGGCTTTATTTTCTCTAAAGGTGACAAATCTGAAGCACTACCATTTATGAAGTCTCTGCTTTCGTGAGAAACTTTAGTCATCATATGATTTTTGGCTTGGTCAGGAGAGACCTTTCTGTCTCCTTTTATTTTCTCATCTCCCACCTTGTTGGAATGAGCAGCCAACTGCGATAGCTGCAAAGAAAAGTCAGGTCTCTCTGTGTCCTCTTAGTTTTTGATTGTCTGTACTTCAACGATACTAAAAAGAATTTTTAAGTAGTGGAGAAACCAGAGCTCCTTGGAATGGCTATACCAGCTTTCTGTAGGACATGATCTCTTTCATGTTTTGCACGAGGGTTGGGAAGGAAGAAAAGGTTGTGAAGAAATGAGGTGTGCCCTGTGCAGTCCAAGAGCTAAAGAACTAATTCTTGTTTTTGCCACCTCCCTGACATCCTTTCCCTAGAAAGTGTCATGGAGAACTCTGTACTTCCAAGAACAGCAGAGAAGCAAAGAGTAACAGAAAGGTTGAGTGGGAAGATGGAGGTGTTACGTGTCTGTGGTAGGTAGGTATGGAAAGTAGGTGGGATCTGCAGAGCTAGAAGGTCAGGGCTCATAGATCATCGTGCTGTAAGATGTTACAGAGGCAGAATCATATTCTAACATGATAGATTGGAATCTGTGATTACAACATATGCTCTGTTACATCAGAGAGAGTCAAGAGACTGTAATGTCCTCAGCGTTTTAGTTGGCCTTACTCAGATTTTCTGGATTTAGGGGTGGTAATACGGGATCATTATTTTGTAAGCCAGAGTGAGGTGGGAGTCTAGTTAATCAGGATTTTTGGTTCCGTCAGGTGTTATTAGAAGGATGGAGTGTGATCTGAGTCTCAGCCACACACTTATAGAGAGGCCTTGAAGTGGAGACCTAGCTATACAGATTTCCCTCTAGTTCCTGAGGCTGAAGTCTTTGAACAGTGAGAAACAAATCTTTGGGCAGTGGCATGCATTTTAACAATTTGTGGCAAAAACTATTGAAGCAAGAACGTTTAGGATTTAGATTAACATCCTCTAATGCTTTTATTGTTCATCAGAAGTGATGTACATCCCATAATAATGAGTAATAATTATGAGGGCTTAGTTGTTTGATCATAAGAGATGTGCCAGTCATGAGATTTTGTAATATTTGTTCTTAGAGTTGAGACTTAGAAATTGTAATGCAGAGATCATTAAACTGAGAGACATTAAGAGTCCAAACTTTAATTAAGCAATTATTTGGGATTTACCATCCTAAAAGAATCGTATTCCCTGTGTTTACCTCAACTCTGTCTGATTTCAGCCATTTAGTCTATCAATATGTTCTTGAAAGTTTTAGAAATTTTTTTAACGTTCATCCCATTATATGCAACTTTCACAGTGATCGTTTGAGGACATCGTTCATGGTTGGCTGATACAGACCATGAAATGTAATTGTATATGCCCCTAAGCAAATAAGCAAATTACTTCCTTTTGGGAAAAGACTTCTCATCCATCTGTTTTCTTTCAGAGGGGGAGGTTCAGTTTTCATATATAAAGTAGTTGAGAGTAGGACTACTCAGATGATATCACTTTCCATGTGTTTGAGTTGTTCCAATTTTTGTGTCACTGAATTCTTTCTCCTGAAATGTTACAAGTTTTGATACTGTTTCATGCTGAGATAGATGAGGGAATGACTTTATACTGACGGCTTGCGCTGTTGCCGAGCGTAGATGAAAACTTAGGAACTTTTGATCCAGCAAAATTTAGAGCTAAAAATAAAAAATAAAACACTACCACTTGTTGCATGAGATGGCCTTTGAAACAAAAGAAGGAAGGAGGGGTGAAAGAAGGAAAGAAATAAAAGCATGTGCCGTTCTCTTCAGAGAACCTTTCCTAGATCCACAAATGAAAATGAAGGAATTACATAGGAACTGCTAAGCTTTCCATTTAGTATATTGTAGGAGCACTTCTGTATTGGAAAATGCACAAAGAAAATATGCTTAAGTAATTGCCATGACTATCACATTAGCCATTTTTAGAAAAAAGGTATTCTTTAATGATTTCAAGTCCATTTAAAATAAAGTTAAGAAGAAAAATGATTCTGGTAGCCATCGCTTGATTCAGTTTTCCTAGTTGCTTGATTTCAGCTTCCTAGTTGCCTTCAAAGAGTGTATTCTGTTTACTTTCCATTTCCTGAGTTTGCATTTCAGTTGGCTTGGAAACTAACTTTTGTCTGATTTTTAAAGATTAGCAGTATATGCTGTGGAAACAGATTTGCAGGTATTTCCACAAAGCAGTATTTTGACTCCGACTGAAATGATATGTTGTTTCTCAAAGTTAACTGTGTTTTTAGTGGAATAGATCGTAGGGATGAATGTGTAAAGCACCTGTTGTGAAAAATGCACAAAGCAGCATAGGAATGGCAGCTCATTTACTGTCCCTGTGTAAGCAGAGCAGTCCGCAGTTCATTTACCTTTTCCTCGTATTTGAATGCTTCTTCACATATAAACTGAAATCTGGGGACTGGAAGATAATGGATTGGGTCTTACCCCATGAGGGTACTTATTGGCATCTAGAAGGAATTCTAGCCTCTTGTTTCAGTGTTTGAGCAATGTCTAGTTCGTGTGTGTGTTAGCCTATCAAATGAAAGGCTGATTTTTAAAGAAACCCGTTTTAGTTTTTTGCTTCTTTCTGGTAGCATATGCAGAGTGGCTCGCTAAAAGTAAACGCATCAAAGACATTGCTAAATGCAATTTTATAAGTCACTGCATCAAGTGAATTCTGAAAGTCAATACTGTATAGAAACAAAGGCTGAGAACATCATTGTATCATTCTGTATCCCTTTTAGGTGTGAAACCAATGTTGATTCCAGCTATATTTCATACAATAGCGAAGACATTGGGGCCTGAGTCATCACATGACGGGTAGATATTCTGTTTTTCAAATTTGGAGGAGTAGGCATCCTGGCTCATTTTAAAAATAGAATGAATAAATTGATAGAGTTTTTAATAATATTGCAGTTTTTATATATATCAATCAAATTGATATTTACAGAAACATGTTGCATTAAAAAATGTTATACCTGATTCCAAATCAAGTGAAAAACAAAGTGCTAATGGCCTTTTCCTCCATCATTTGCTTCTTCCACTAGTCATGTGCACTGGCCTGTCCAAGTACATTTCCCACTCAATTCTGTAACAATTACTTTGTTTTCAGCTATATTAAATGGTGAAGGAGTGTTTATACTATTGCTCAGATGGCAGTGCAATAGGATATAGTCATCCAGTGAGTACTGACCTGAGGGTTTTTTTTAAAGACGCCTTTTTTAATATAATGTAACTTTGTATGTTGCGTTACTTTTTTTTTTTTTCCTTCTGGTCACAAAAAACATATCCACCTCACTCAGTGCATTCTTATTTACCAGTAGCTATCTTGATTCTGCATGTGGCTTATGCTATATTTGTAGCTATTCCAGTGTGCTGCCGACTTCTGAAATTAGGTATTTATATATGTCTTTGCCAAATTGATTTACAGACCCTTTCCTTCTCTTGGATCATTGCTACTGAGTATTATACAGCACAATTTACAATCCTTCCAGTGTCTGATGGCTTCCAAGTTGTGTGTGCATTAAGGGTTAGCTCACACTAGATCTTGGCCTGAAAAATAAAACTCTGCTTCAGAAGTCCTTTTCTCACTTGGATATTTATACCTTGGCTTTTCAGTGTTTACACTTTTGCATGTGTTTGGATATTTTTTAAATATCCTCAAAATAATAATACTATCTTTTTTATTTGAGCACTTTCAATAGTGAGGCAGGTATCAGACCCTAGCCAGTTTATAGTTCATACAGTATTTGTGAGTAGATGGAGGGAAGAAGCATAAACTCCTCTTTAATTCTCCTTAAGACCTTCTGAAGTCTGAGCCCAGAAGCTTGACTGACAAATTTAGTTCATTTTCACTTCATGCTAGTTTACAAATCATGACACATCCTATGATTAAATAGTATGCCAACAATTAGGAAGAAGAACTTCTGCTGAAAGCCAGTGTGGTTTCAGAGCCAACAGGAGTGCACCAGACATGGTATTTGTTCTCAGACAGCTGCAGGAGAAGTGTAGGGAACAGAACAAAGGACTCTCTGTAACTTTCATTGACCTCAGCAAAGCTTTTGACACTGTGAGGAGAAAAGGCCTGTGGCAGATCTTGGAATGATTAGGATGTCCTCCCAAGTTCCTCAAAATGATTATCCTGCTACACGAGGATCAGCGCGGCCAAGTCAGATACGGCGATGCACTCTCTGAGCCCTTCTCAGTAACCAATGTTGTGAAGATAATGGCATTTAAATCTACTATCATACCGATGGTAACCTGTTCAACCTAAGGCGACTGAAGGCCCACACTAAGACCCTAAATCCGCGAGCTGCTTTCTGCTGATGATGCCCCTTGTTGCTCACACTGAAGGAGCTCTGCAGCGCTTAGCATCCTGCTTTGCAGAGGCTGCTGAG
>NW_009715198.1:0-9131 GCF_000703405.1 Apaloderma vittatum
TCCCTTCCAACCCCTGACATTCTGTGATAAACACACGAAACAGAACTGGAAGGTAACACCTAGTAACAGACCACAATATAGTGTAAGTTCTTACAACAGCTTAAGCACAGTAGGAATTTATTTAACATAAGAATTTATAATTTGATTTATTATCACTGTGACTGCTAACTTACAGCAGTAGCAATTCTACAACATATAGAAAACACCTGACGCTGTGAAAACTCACTCTCAGATTTGGCTACTGATTCTTTCCTGATGATGTGCAGCAATGTTATGGAGTCACATCTAATGAAAAGTGCTTTATCAGCCTGGCCTTTGCAAGAACTCATGAATATATGAACCCCACCGCATCACATTCATACCCTGTCCTGCCCAGTGAAAAGAACTACTACGTGCTTAGGAACCCTTACTTAGAACAGCAACATCTCATGTACCTAAAAGCTCCTCCTGATAAAACTAAAAGCCAAAATCCTTGCGTACAGCAAAGTATTTCCGAAGAAGCTAGTGTGTTGTGCTCTGCCGTTCATGAAACCCATTCTTGGAAAAGCGTACTGTAGAATACTACTGTCTTTCAGCTATTTTTCCTCCTTCCTCTTTTTTTAAAGGAGCAACAAAGGTTGACAGTGGGTTGACATCTATGTGGTTATATTACCTTCTGCTCCTTTCATTTTGTGTAAAACACATCCAAGACACTAAACACATGCTTGTAAAAGCAAATAAACACAAGCCATCACAAGAACACACACAACAAAAGCTATTCAGTAACAATGCATTTCACTATACCTCTTGCAAGGCATTTTATGGAACCTGCCTAACACTTTGACCTAACACTTTGACGTGTAATACTAAGCACACTGATGTATTTCATACAAACACGGAAAATTTCCAGTTAAGATGCAGCAAGGCCAACTTGATAAATGTAGTATTATTAGCATAAGATTCTTCCCTTGTTAAAATTTTGATTCTGCCACTCCTACAGATACAGGGCAGAGGTCTGCTCAGAAAGCAAATACCTCTTTAAACCAATGGTGCTTTTTACAAAGTAGGATACTGTTTGGCACTAACAAGAGGAATGAAACTGTCCCTTTGCGATTGAACTGTGTGACGTCTGTTTCAGAAGGACTTGGGTACAACAGGAGTCCATTTGCCAAATGATGTAGGGCCAAATTTTCAAAGTTGTAGATGTGTCTAAGAGACCTACACAGACATCATCTCAGTGAGATGTTTTTCAAAGGCACCAATGTGACATAGAAGACAAGACAGCTCAGAACTCAGGCTCCTGGCTGGTAGAGCACTGCAGCTACTGCACTCAGAAATTATTGTGATCTACTAATCGCACAAACAGACGCATCACCAAACTGCCTCAGCCCCGTATCTAACTGTTAAGATTATTTCCCAACAACCCACTGCAGTTCTTGTCCAAATTCCTTAATCAACCCTCCCAAATCAGTTCTCCTAAACTTCATGCATTCTGCAAGTAGGAGATACACTTCAACTTTCTGTGTACAGGGAACTCAGAACAGGTACTTAATTTCAATTATTTGTAAAATTGCAGTACTGGATGCAACATCAGTGTCTTTTGTGCACTTCACTGAAATGACTGTAAGGTCACGTAGAACCACAACATTACTAATATTTGGCAGCAGAACTCATGAGCCATCTTCACAGGCTCGGGGAGAAGATTCAACTGTGGTACACTGAAAAAAGCTTGGGTTTCTTGAAACTGTAGTGGAAATCTCAGCTCTCCACACAAGTTTCATACTTGCACGGTTTTACACTACTCAGTTTTAGAGAAATAGTTACAGTTACGGTGTCAGAAGCCTTACCTTTCCAATTTTCATATTTGAAAATTGTTAATTACTTTGCGCTGGTCTGGACAATGATTTATTTTTTTGTCACAATCACATTTAGGATCTTTATAAGGATCTTGTTCTTACTGACAGTCATACTGCAACAATCCACAAAGCAGCTGCGATTGAAGATGATGTTTTGAGAAGACCTCTTCCTCCAGATCAAAGGTGGAGTGACCTAAGATGCTTTCACTTTTCATCACTGTCCTTATTATGTCAGCAATAAATGTGCCAGAGTTCACGCAAGTCCACCCTAATCCAATTTTAAATGACCTATCTTAAAACAGAGTAAGAGACAATTAACCACAAGAACTACCACAGGAAGAACGCATCAGTAGCATCTTAAAACACTGCAGCTACTTTAAAATTGGATTTGTCCACACCTCTGTATCATGCAGCCACAGCACATTTCAGGGAAGATAAATAAGCCATTTTAGGTCAAGTGCATCGCTTCAACAGCACCAGTACCGTTATTGTAGTACAAACTGGCAGAGATAAAAAATTTTAGGCCAATATCAAGCAGTTTGGTAGTTTACACAGTAACTGAAACCCAGAAGTGGATGTGAAAATCTAGAATTAAAAGCAGCCACAACTCACTCATTTTGTTCTTAAAAAATAAAAGAAAATGTTCAAGCAGTTTATTCAAGGAAGAAAACAAACCCTTCAGATTTCTGCTCTTGGGTTCATCTTTTGGCATCTAACAACTCCAGACAGAATACCTGTTCCACTAATATCTACTCACAGTCATCACAAAAAACCCAAATTTTGTCCCCTGATATTAAAATTGGCCAATTCAGGAGCAACAGCAACACAGAGAATGTTTCTCTCTCTTGTTGTTGCTATTAATTAAGTCCCACTTGCTGCTCCTGAATTGCTGTTATTTAGTCTCACTGGATGGGTGTGTTAGAAAGTAATGGATCAACAGCTGTAGTTATTATGAAAATTATGGCAGCACATCAGAGGAACGGCAGCTGCTCAATTCATGCAAATAAGAGCTACTTGACAATGACTGTAATTACACAGTATGTCAAACAACATAGCTGGAGTTGAGAGTAGAGAGTACACATTTGAAAAAGCCAAAAGATTTCCATTTCATTACGCTCACTTTACTTAAACTCCTACTTAAGGATAACAGGATTCGTTTCTGCCAATGGACTCACGGGCACGCGAAGGTCTACAAAGTCTCCTGGGTGCATTCTCCAGTTTGTGCCCCACTGCTGTCAAACACAGCACCTCTCCATGCGGTTACTGGCCACCTGTAACACAGCCAGTACTCAAAGGCCACAGTCAGAGCCGGGCTTCCAGTTCAGCGGGTGCTGTGTAGACAGGAAGAAAGACTTGGCCACATTTGGTTTCAAAGCCAAGGGGGATGGCTTCCGAGTGGCCTACACAATGTGGAAACCATTGCCGCTATCCATGGGCTGATACCTGGAACAGCACTGTTAGTATTCTAGTTTACTTTGCTTAGTACTACTTTTTAATGTCAGTCTGTGCAGCTTGCTTTGGACAATTCTTTCCCCACTTCAGGTGCTAAGGCCCTCTTAAAATGCATGTATTTTCTTCTTAGAGAAAAAGATCACTAGAAGCTCCTCGTTTTCAGAGAGGCTGCACACAGTGCTTATCCTATTACATCTGTAGGCTGTTTGCACAGTGGCAACTAAATAAAGTGACATTTTATTATTTTAGTTTCTTCCAGTTCCTGTTCTACATTCAGTCTCTTTAATTAAAGCCCTCTGAGGTTTTCTTGCTAATTATTTCGTGCTGGTAAATCCCTGTACCTGCCTGGGAAAAAATGGGGATAGAACCTCATTTGCTTTCCTCTGCACCTCAAACTCTTGTTTCCTCAAACTCTTGTTTCAAAAACTGTCAAGCACAAATTTATCTCACGAATAATAAACCTAGAACATGAAATACCAGAGTAATGGAGAGTTTCATTTATTTACTTTTACTTATGACAGCCATCCAGAGTGACATAAGGGGATATGTGATTTTGCAGTCCTCCCACCTCTCACTGAGGGGTGAGAAGTTGGACCCCCTCAGTGTATAACACAGTTGATTGCTAAAGCTCCTTACTGCTCTTGTTTTATACAGATTTAAATTGCATAACCTGTCAGCAAATAATTTTTCCTCTGTACTATCAGGAAACGCAAACTCTTCGTTCCTGTGAAGTCTCCTGACAAAGTCCAGTTCCAAATGCCTTGGAATTCAGGGATATGACTCCCCATACCTCATTTCATGGGTACAGTCATGACATCATTGACTTAACATGACAGCTACTCAAATTGTTGATCTTACCTGAAATCACATGCCGTGACAAGTTCTGCTCCTCCTCCAAAAGCTTTTCCTTGGACTAGTGCAACACTGATCAAAGGCAATCTGCACAAGAGAGTTTTGTAAGCAAAATCCATGCTTTTAGTCTTTTAGAAATGACAAAAGAATTCAAGCAAAGAATCCCCTATAGTAAAAGTTAAAAAAAAATACTGTTCCAGCTCATTCAAATAACTGCATTTTTGCAGGTAAGGTGCACAATACCAGTTCCACTTATGTCAAAAATGATTATTCCATAACTGATATGGAAGCACAAAATGAAACAGCAAGACAGATAGAGCAAATGGAATCAAAGTAAAAATGATCAGGTACTGTGCTATAAGAAGTACCTCCTATAGACTCTCTGCAAGAGGGAGTGACAGGACAGTGACATAAGACTCGACCCTAAGCCAGTACTACTGGAGAAAGCTGTAGAAAGGGACAGAGAACTGAAGAGCTGGGTTATGTAAAAATAATGAAATTTAGCATGACACCTTCAGCAGCTTCTTCAGAGTGCTACCAAACATCAACAAATTTTACTTTATTTATAGGACAAAACCATCCTTTGAGAATAGCAACAATCTGTTAGCTTTGATGATGTATTTAATCATGCTCAAGGTATTTAATCATACTCAAGGTATTTAATCATGCTCAAGGTATTTAATCATGCTCAAGGTAACTCAAAGGACAGAGGGATGGAAGAGTATGTGGGAAGAACGACTTTACCCATCGCCATTGTGAAATGAACACAAACGAACCGCGAATCACTTAAAGGTAAGCCCAGTTCCTTAGACAATGAAGACAACTAGTCAGCCCCAGAATTTGTATGCTGACACAGCGGTTTTGCGTCTTAATACAAAGAGACATTTAACTCATTGAGCAGTTTTCAGACCACATTCAGAAGTCAGCTTCCCAATCACGACCACGTTTGGTTTTAATCCTGCTTCAACAGAAGCATCAACAATTTCTTATGGGCCAAGTTCCCTCCCCAGCTGCAGCACACGTCATACGATACACGGCACAAGCGAACCCACTGGCAGACGGTAACCTCATTTTTCCTGTGGTCCATGGGGAACCAGAAGATACAGGTTCCAAGTCCCCTGCACCCACACTCTCATCCATCTGAGGCACCTCCTTCAGTCACCCTCAGCTCTCTGAGAGACACGGATTCCATCTACAACAGATGTTCCCAGACAGTGGTTCCGTGCTCCTGCTGAGCCACAGCGTCAGCACACTCTAACCCAAGACATCTGAGGTGAGGGTTTAATTTTCATACAACTTTCTCCTCTTTGCTTTGCCCTATCAGTTTTGATTATATGGAGATCAACTTATGCAAATGAATTCTAACTCCATTCCTGAGGATTCCTTATAGTACTACTATTGCTACTAATGTACTACTATTGCTACTAATGCTCCAGTCTCCTGGGCAGTTTTACAGAATAACATTAACTCATAATACTTTCTCATATAGATTATTTGAAAAAACCCCACAGTATTTATCTTCAAAGACTTCTGAGCAGAAAGAAGACAGACTCTGCCACACATGGATTTAATAGAAATGTGACTTCTTAAGGAAAAAATGTTTTTCAAAAGTACCAGATGGTAGAACTGAATGCATTCCTCTTAAGAAGTGGGAAGATTAAATAAATATATTAAATAAATGTTACCTGCGTAGGCTGCATAAGCTGGCCCTGCTTGTTTTTTAAGAGCTACAGATTTCCACTGAGTTACAGAAGTTGGCTTCAGAAACTTTAAAGGCTTAGGTTTCCTTAACTATAGGTATCTGTAACTATAGGCCCTCCACATACAAGGCTACAGGTTTTTTTTTTCTGTTTCAATCTCTGAAAGTCTAAGAGTTGCAAATGTTGAGGCCTAATTTAATTTCATAAATACCTATTTGGTTAACATGTGCAAATACAAAGTCTGGGATTCAAAATTACATACTTAAAACTATGTGCTTAACTTCAAATATCTTGTTAAAGAGTTAGCCAAAACATATTCCAATCCTTGTAATTACTTCATAAAGAAGGGTAAATAAAATATATTACCTCATAAGTCTGGTTAAGGTGTTTTGCATAAACATGCACATATTCATTCCATCCTACAAAGAATAGGAAATGAAAAAATGTTGAGTGATTCTAATGTGAAGCAATTAAACACACAGATGGAGTAGACCAGAGCATTCATTACACTTACGCTAGCTGAGTTTTTTCTTTGGTTAATCTTGCCTGAATTTCAGCCCAACCCCATTAGAAAATCTACTATAAATTAGGTAAAAAAAAAAATAAAAATCAGAACTCAATAAATTTATATGAATTTCAGTTATAATTAAGCCACTGTTAAAGTAACTGCAATACTGAACTTCCATGATGTGAAATTTTACTTCCTTTCCTCTTACCTTCCTCTTCTCACTCCCAGTTTAAAACCCAGTTGAATTTTAAAAGTCTGCATATGACCACAGAATGCTGCATACTTTTTACTGTTCCAAATCCATAAAGTTTTAGAAAAGATACAATTTACCAACTTCATATTTTATTCTTTAGGCAAAAAGCATTTCAGTCAAAAAAAAATCCCTTCAAAACCCAAAAAACAACAGAAAGAAGAATCTTTTTTCTCTGCCCCTTTAGTTTTTTTGTTTGTTTATCAGCTTGCAAACAATAGTGAATAGGGCACAGTTGTTCCTTTCTCTTCCAGTACAAGAACTAGGAGGTTCCAAATAAAATCTGTTAATGTTAGATTCAAAACAAATATTTCTTCCTACAACACACAGTTAAACTGTGGAACATTTTGCAGCAGGGTACTGTAACCTCTGAAAGAATATCTGAATTCAAGAACAACTAGATAAACTCACAACAGAAAAATCAATAAAAGATTATTAAATACAAAGTAACACCTCTAGCTGTAGAAGTCTTACAAATTGTTTGGAACTAAGAGAATATTTTGAAGGTCAATATATCTATCTGCCTTCCCTGTTCTTATATTCTTTGTCCGACGTCTAATATTAATGAGGAACTCAAAAAATGACTGGACTAAAGCACCTAGTATGACAATACACATACTGAGCTGCACACATTGAGCTACATGTGGCATTTAATCCAGATTTAAAAGACACAAATGTTTAGAAGTAAAAAAACAGTATGTGATAATTTCAGCATGTCCTAAATATCTCCTAAAAAACATCCCAAAAAACCCCCTAAACAAATGGTAGGAAGAAAAAGAACAAACATCTCTACTGGCATTTACTAATTTCTAAACACAGTTTTACTGAGGTTGGCAAGAATCTGCCTTAATTAAAAGCTTCTGACTCATACCTCAGGGGAGGGAAAAAAAAAAGATATGCAGTAAGTCTTCAGCACATCTTGGAACAGGACCTTGAAAAAACAGCAGGTCAACTTCAGCTACTTTATTGTCCATTCATTCATGCAAGACCCAGCCTACCCCACACCAATCAGCATTATAGCGTTTGAGCACAGGTCTTTGGCAGAGATAAGCGGCCACAACAGTCGCTACATATTACATTAAAGGCCTGCTTGAAAATTTCAGCATGTGTTGATTTACAAAGAGGCCTTTTAGTTACCACTGCAGTTACACCCATTGAGACCAGCAGCAATATTTCCATTCCAAATTAAAGAACAATCAGATCCTCCACGATAGCTGTCTTAACAGCCAAGTTTGAAACCCCCACAAATGCACAAGGTGCCAGTTCTGAGACATGGACTTGCACAATTCTCATGTTAAAACCACCAGGATGAACCTGCAAAAAAGCTCTTCAGAGAAAGTAATTTTTCACTTCATCACAACAGAGTCCTAGCATTCAAACGGGCCATCTCAGTTCATACCAAAATCCCAAATGGTAATTAAAGGTTTATGCCAAAAAAGACCAGCTTCATAAATGCAGTTATGGCTGAGCAGACAAAAAAAAAAGGAAAAGGTCTTCATACTCTCAGGTGATAAAGAGATTACTGTGTATCACATAGACAAAATGCCTGCACAGAAAACATCCTGAAAAAAAAATAAATCACAGTTACTTGAGTCCTGGCCAACACGCTCTTCAAAACTTCCTGATAAGAAAAATAAGGCTACTGGTCAGAGTATTTTGTCTGAATAAGAGAGGTGTTCACTGGAGCCTAGTGCAATAATTACAGTTTCAGCTCTAATACTGTCCTTGGAGTAAGAAGAAATCTAACAAGCAGAAAGTGAGGTAAAATACAGTACGCACTACCTATGGAAGAAATTAATCAATAGTTGGTGGTGTGGCTAGGGGAAGCAGGGAAGAAAAAAGTCACCTTCACAGAGTAGAATACTCTACCACTCATTTTGCTGCAAGAGCTTAGACTCTTCTTTCACATGACAGAAAAAAAAAATAATCTTTTTTTCTCCTTAAATTCCACTATTAATTTGCCTTCTGTGATTTGGTCAGGTAATGCTAGCACTCATCAAAGAACAGTTTAGAAACAACTGAACATGAGAGAAGGAGGAAGGAGGAGCCATTAAGGACCTTGAAAATCCTTTAGCATTCTTGACCATTATTCTGTCTTTCCTGCACCACAGGAAAAGGCAAACTGTATCACAGACTATGGAAAACGCAATCTTCCCTCAAACAACTGGTTGAATAACGTCATCTACCTGGACTTGTGCAAGGCCTTTGACATTGTCCTGCACGACATCCTGCTCTCCAAGTTGGAAAGACATGGATTTGATGGATGGACCACTCAGTGGATAAGGAACTGGCTGGAAGATCACACTCAAAGAGCTGTTGGCAATGGCTCAATGTCCAAGTGGAGATCAGTGACAAGTGGTGTCCCTCAGGGATCAGTACTGGGACCAGTGCTATTTAATATCTTTGTTGGTGACACAGACAGCAGCATCGAGTGCACGCTCAGCAAGTTTGCCAATGACACAAAGTTGTGTGGTGCGATCGACATGCAGGAGGGAAGGGATGCCACCTTGACAGGCTGGAGAGGTGGGCCCAGG
>NW_009715199.1:0-6147 GCF_000703405.1 Apaloderma vittatum
AAGTATAAAGTATAAAGTATAAAGTATAAAGGGGGGGAAGACCACACAAACTGCTGAATCCAGCTGTAAAAGCAAATGCCAGCTTTCAGTCACTACAGGAGTATTTTCAGCAGGCCAGCACCATAAAGAAAACTTTCAGCAGTGCTTTCACGCAATTGTTTTAGTCCTTGGAACATGTGTGTTAAATGTCACGGCAAAAACATTAAATACCTATTCTTTTAACATCTAACACTGCATTTAATGCCTGAGTAGAACACAACCACAAACAACTCAGTCTGAGCACCTACGTACTGCAGCTGAGGTACAAATGAGAGCGCAAACCCGCCTCGATGGATGCGACACAAACCTCAGACAGGAAAAGGGAAAGCTCCCCACAGGCTGATCACTAATTTCTGTTAGATCGAAGTAGGGGAAGCTACTCTAGTATTTCCTGTCAGTTACCAGAAGAGGGTTAACAGTCCACCATTACAACATTTTAATTTTTAGATGGGAAACCTAAGAAGTGAAAAAGAACCTCTAAGTTTATGCTGGACATGACTGAGTGTGCTAGACAGTCAGTTTTCCTTTCCCTAGTACATTTTATTTCTCTGTCTTGCATCTATCCTATTCCTAAAAAGGATCAAGCAAGAGAGATGAAAGTGACTGCAGTTCTAGAGTAGCCATGTGGCAGTTACCTTTAAGACTTTTAACTTTTTTGACTAAGTTTTGGGTCAACTTTTTAAGTTTTATTTATATATACTGTAATTTAGATGTACTCCTAAAATGCAAGAACTAGTCTACACTTGATAATTAACATTGCAGCTAATTATCACAGTTTCATCACAAATGAATACATGAGTTCAATTCATCTTAAATCATAGATGCCAATTTATCTGTGGGTGACAATTAAGTGAGCTACATAAATTCTTACTTCTGTTGGCTTCCAGATCATGTGCTAATATTTCAGATCAGGTTTGAGGAAAATAGACTACAATTACAATCCTCAAAGCACAGGGAAGCTCTGGTGCCAGTTCACTGCCTCCAGAGTGTGAGCTGATATTCTACCAACAGGAAGGGGAAAAAATAATAAATCTATCAAGTAGTGAAGTTTTAATGTTTTTAAGTAAGTATGAATTGCAGTCTGTAACCGGTATCTACCGTAAGTCCTAATTTACCTGTTTTGAAGTTCCCATGCTCAATAACCACCCACTGGTTTCCTGAAATCTCTCCACTGTTGCATCTGCTACTTTTCTTTCATAGGTGAACAACTTAACAGTAAGATCCACAAGCTTCATAGCAAGTTAGACAAATACTGGAGCAAAATACTTAGATTTTACAGTCATTGCAGAAATTTTAACAATATTTAGTTTTTTAAATACAGGACTACCATTCTGATGATATGTTAATACGGGTTGAGGCCTGACCACATGCTCAATATTCTATAAATCTGACTAAGACAATGCTTGATCATATTGAAAAATAAGCTTGGCAAGAAAAACTAAAGACACAGCCACTGAGAATATTTGGGGTTCTTTTTTCCTCAAAAGCTGTAGGAGGCCTGGTATGACAAGGAAGGCAGCACAACTTCCACCTGGTGTGAAAGGCAGCGTTCACAGCCAATGCTATAATTAAGCTTTTTATCTTCTGATCTCAGTGACTTAATTCTGCAAGCTAGGAGACAAAACACAAGCTTCAGAATTTTGCATCACCTGCAAATTCACATCACACACAGGTCTCGTTTTCTGCTACTCATGCCCCCAGTGAATCTACTGTGGACAGGTATTAATTTTAGAGCCACTGAACTACAGGACACATGAAACAAACACTATTTACTATTATCCCCCACATTTTTATTATACATATTTGACTGACATTTCATGTGCTTACAGAGACACGTGGAAAAGTTCTCCACCTCAAAACTTAAGGAATGAAAACATTCAGTTATTCTTCCATTCACAGTACAGTTATTACCATCAACAAATCTGATCACAGTTCAACACAGTATTAGTTTTTTTGCTACAACTTGCATTGTCATATAATCTCTATGTCATTCAGCTCACATCTTTATTTCAGGCAGTTAGTAAAGTGACTACTATTCCACTAAAACTAGAGTGGTTAATGTGTGTTTTGAGGGGATTTCTAAACCATTTATTTCCCACTAGCTCAAAAAGCATACTAAAAATAATTTCTTACTCCCAGGCTCCATCTT
Source organism: Apaloderma vittatum (assembly GCF_000703405.1). Classification (NCBI taxonomy): domain Eukaryota; kingdom Metazoa; phylum Chordata; class Aves; order Trogoniformes; family Trogonidae; genus Apaloderma; species Apaloderma vittatum. The sequence continues at coordinate 2,189 of NW_009715199.1, forward strand.
CAGTTTTGGTTGGTCTTTTTGAACACCCCCAAAAACCAAACAGAACAAAATGGCCTTGTTTACATTCAACAGGAACAGTGGTAAGGCACATATTGTATTATTATACTAGTTTTTGCCAGTTTCAGCTGCCTGTTCTGACCAATGGAAGAGAGTCATTAGAAAAACCTCAAATACAAATGCAGTCTGCTGTTTTGAGCAGCTCGTCAATTTTTGGCAACTCCAAAATAGATAGCATAGTTCATCAAGACACCACAGTTTTACCATAATCTGCATTTCTGTTTCCACAGCCAGGATCAAACAAGTTGCACAAATTAATGTACCGCAAAGGGGCAGGGCGGGGAGGGCAGGGGGCTGCCTACATTTTTACCCTCCTTTGCAGGCAGCCAGAGGAGAGACCACACTTCAGGGTTTTAGAGTTACATAAAAGAACGCAGAATTAAAAAAAAGCAGTTGCTTATTAGCTACTGTATGCACCTAAAGGACTCACACAAAGTTTGTCGCCCCCCCACCTGCCTTTCAGAACTTAGTTTTGAAAGATCAGTTTGAGAAGGTGCATATTATTAGCATCTCTTAACAGCCACTAAGAAACAACTCAGCCCTCCCAACATCGCTAAAGAAGATTATGCTTCCTGCCCCTCCTATTTTTTTTAATAGGAAGCAGAACATCAACTGTTTAAACAATAATATACTTTGTTATTTTGCTTTGTTTGCTGTCATAAACATAACAGCTCATGGAAAAGTTAGAGATCACTATAAATGCTACTTCAGTACCTTTTAATTAAATAAATTATAGATTTTTTAGAGCTCGCCATTATCCTAACACTATTAAAGCAGTATTTTGGGAGTAACATGCTACCACCCACAAAATATAAAGTTTATAGCAACTTGAGCTCTACCTCAAATACGAGACAGACCTAAAACGTAAGTTTTTTGGATGATAACTAGCTGCCAGCAGTAATACTTGTAAGAACAGTATCTGTTGTTTTTAAACCAAGTTGCGGACAAGTAGTTATTTCCTTAATTCCATTAGAATTAACAAAGGTCACTCAAATATTACTCTAGAGACTTAATAAGCAGTTTTGCTTAGAAATTGGCAACTTTACATTGTATAGAAAATGCTTTTATTAGTGAAAGTACACATCATTCTCCTTCAGTCAAGAGGGAATCTAGAAAGTGCATTACTTTTAGTTATTACTTTTCTTAGGTCCTGTGGTATTGTAAATCCTCAAGGAATTCTAGAACCATCTAAAGTACTTTTTTCCTCCTCCTGCAAGGAAGGAGGCTGTTACTGTATCGTTTAATAATAGATTTAAAAGCCTACAACAAGATTACAAAGTTGAGAAACAGCACACCACTTCACAAAAGTAGATTTCTTCCTCTCCAGTGCCAAAGTATAAGATGGAAGTTGTCTGAACTTCTCTGCCAAAAAGCTATCACAAGGGCTGACAGGAGTTATGAAAGAATCATCCTGTTTTAAACTTAATTCCAAAAGGAATGTGTTTACAGTGATTCAGCCACTGGAGAAGTTAAAAACACTACTGTTTCCATTATTTTGGAAATTACAATAGCTATTCCATGTACAGTGACATACTGCAAACATGGGAGGGAATTATTATCTATCCTTGACTTGCAGATGAATAAAGAGAAGTAAAGAAATGAAGTGACTGGACTGAGGCCACTCCTTAAACAAAACTCAGCATCAGGCCGGTGACGATGCCTCCAGTCCAGACATGTGGTCACAGTAAGAACTAAGCAGCAAGTGGCACATCTTAATGCTCCTTCCCACCTCGTTTCAATCTCAAAACTCTATTTTAAAAAACAAAAAAAAATTTTAAAAAATCAATGTTCTACATGCAAACTAATCAGTTATCTGTCAGTAATCACCTTGCAAGAAAAACAAAAACATCAAAATAAACTAAAAGCCATGTCTGTTCAAGGGGAAAAAAAAGTCTATTCACAAACCAAATCTGAATAAAAGGTCTAGTGTTGAATGTAAATCATCATCCTCCCCTAGTTTCCTAAATACTCATTTAAAAAAGCCTGCTGTAATAACCAGGTACCCTGTGTTTCCCAGCCATACATTATTCCTTTCAAAACAAAAGAGCTGCATGTAAATGATTTGAAGACAACAATAAAGTACAGCAATGCAAATTTCTATCAAAGTTGGTAACTTTTTACCTCTGGTTTACCACTGATACTACACTAATCTACCAGAGAACAGGTACTGGAGAAACAACTACTGCTACATAGTATTTTACTGCCGATTTGAGCCACCCTGTGCAGATAGAATCTGTAAAAAGAACTTCAGAAAGCAAGTGTCCTTGTACATGTCTAAGATAAGGCCATGGAGAGTGAATCATTTTCAAAAGAAAAGAGAGCTTTCTCACAAGGCATTTAAATGTTGACAACCTCGTATTTTAACAAGACAGGGGGTCAAAAAAAAAAAAAGCCAGCATTCCAGTTTTTCCAGTGAAACCTCCAGGCAACATCTTCTGCAGATACCATTTATTTTAAAATTTCAAGACCACATGGTGATACTTATTTCATAATCACCAACACTGCTTCAACATTTTCTCTTCTTTTGACATTAGCTGGATTTCCCAAAGATTCAGCAATTAAGTGAAAGCTCCTTAAGGCCAAGAGAAGACTGACCAAGACAGATGATCATGATTTGCACACCGAGGATTCACAGGGAGAAAAATAAGACAAAGGTGAGCTGGGACCAATGAGCCTTTTTCAGAAACTGAGTCTGTGACTCGCAGCCACCGCAGCTGCACCACAGGAAGTACCTGCTGGGCACAACAGAGCAGAGGAACTGAAAGTGAGACTTGACAGACCACATTTACATGCTCCTCAAATCAACCAGGAATCACATTAGAAACTCTGGCTACAATTCAAAATAAAGAAGTAAGGAAGGCCTCAAACTAGTCTCTGATGCCTCCAGAATCAAAGAGGGGTGGTGACCAGACCACGACTGAGGTGCAGACGGTTTTCCAAAGGCCATCCTAAAGATAACCTGAAATACTTGCAATTTATTTGTTTAGGGGTTTTTCTCGATAAATGAAGCTATATGCACACCGAGGGGAAATAATATTAACCATTTCCTACTCTAAAATCTGCGTGGCTTTCCAAACACATCATCACCTAACTGTAATATCCTTGCTTTCCTGTCCTAGGTGCTGACTAGAAGCCATATATTAGGATATCTGATTTTTATCTTTCTTTGAAGATATTTATCTTGATCACACCCACACACTGTAAAGAGAACGCAAGCATTTTCATCTTAAATAACTCCAACCTGAGGAAATTATCTAACCTGCCAAAGTAAGTCTGTGAAAAAGCAGGTGCTAAACACATCTTAAGTCCAAACTGAAGGAAGAGGTTTCTATCATTTAAATTCAGTTTAGTAAAGAAAGCCCTACGTCTAAAGTATTCTTTCAATAAACTAACAGAAAACTCTCCTCCCGGTTACAACCGAGTCAAATCTCGGTTTAGGAGATAACACGAGAGCTGGCAGAAAAGCTCAGCTTCTCAGTGGGAAAAACCCTTAGGCCGGAAAGGCGAATGGATCTTCCTGGGGCTGCACTCCAGCCCTCTCCCTCCGCAAAAACACTAGTGCTGCAATTTTAACTCTCCTATCAATTTCTCATTACAGTAATTATTTTTCAACCGTATGTTAAGAAGCCTAAAGCCTGTACGTAGTCAGGCTTATATTTTAAAGCGAGAAAGGTGCCTTCTCAGGCACCAAATTCAAACTTCCCAGCTCTCCCTCGCTCCATTTGAGCTTCAGAAGGACGGAGGAGTTTTTATTACCTCCGCTGTACCCGGGTTGCGGATCGACCAGCCGCCTGCCAGCTAAAGGTCCAGGCTTACGCTCCCCATCGAACGACAGATCAGGACAAAAATCGGGCGGTCGGAGGCAGCGGACACCCCGGGCGGTCCCCAAGCCCTCTGCGCGT
>NW_009715200.1:0-6769 GCF_000703405.1 Apaloderma vittatum
AAATCCGGCTGAGCCAACCCAATACAAAACATAACAATATTTTTCCCCATTTAGAACTCAATCATAAAGAGGTTGAAACTCAAGTCAGATTCAAGACTTACAAATTCCCCTCTAGAATTTCAAATGTAGATTCATTTACAGTTGCCAGGAAACTTCAGGGGTAAACACTCAGAAATTTCTGGTATAGAGCTGGATGGCTTGCTGAGCTTCAATAGAACTGTTGAAATCAAGGGCTTCTCTTAGGTTTGAGTAGTTTCTGCTTCTCTCTATAAGCAGGAGATTACATCTACTACATCAGTCATGTTTCTTCATGAGCAGGTACTTCAGATCAGTACAAGGAGACAAATATTTGCCTGCCTTTAGTTTTCAGAAAGCAATGTGATTAATAAAAATGTTCAAGTCATGCATTTGGTTTGCCAGAATGAACTAGTACAGGACATGTGTCCTGCTTCCAAATGGTTGGAAATTTATACCACCATTGCTTTTCCTCTAATAAAACAGACAGGCATCAACCTGGAATGGAAGTAATTTATTTTTGTGTTGACTATGCCTCATCTTTTTTGCCTTACCAGCTTCTTTTATGTGCTGTTAAAATGGTAAAAGATGCTCATTCACTTTGCTTTTTTCAAGCTGCTGATAAAATACAGTGCGTTTAATATGAGTATAGAAGCAGGAAAGAATTCTTCTGTGTTATGGAGGAAAGATTGTCAAGATACTTTAGTCACTAATTTTCTCATTTGTTCTACTGAAAGATATACAAGGCTTGTTAGTAGAACGGTTGATTTTATTGTGGTGGGTTTTGTAGATTTAAAGATAGCCTTTGAAGAAAACCTGTGCATAGCTACATCAAAAAAAATTAAAAAGCAACTGTGGTTTTACTGTGTAGAAATAGCAGTTTACACGCCCATGATTTGTATCACCTTGCCATCTAAATGTGCTCTATAACAATTAGTTAAGATTTCATAGTATCTCTGTTAAGTAGTGCTACATCCATTTCATTACTGAGGAACTAAGATGCTGAGAAGACAAGGAGCAATAGAAACCAGACCTCCAAGCCTTTTCCCGTGCAATGATTCTCTTCCTTTCTACACAATACTTTCATGCCCAGAGTCTAAAAACACCTACCAAAAGGAAGCATCTCTGGAAAGAACAAAGACTCCAGGATCAAGAGTTGTTTATTTTAGAAGAAGAAACCTCAGTTAAAGAAGACTTAGACCTCTCATTCCCTGTTACATATTCCTCAGAAGCACCTTGATTTTTAGTTGCTGTCCCATTGATTTATGTTTCTGGAGACAGGTGTTCTGTTGATGCTGTAGATTTGCAGTGCTTTAAGTTTGGAAAAGGGTTCTGAATAAGGAGGAAGACAGAAAGGACTCTTTTATGCTCTTAATGCAGAGCTTCTTGGCAAAAGCAGAACAATAGAAGTATTCAGAGGGAGAACAATCCTCAGTTAGAGAACAACTACTTCAGTTAGAGGTAGTTATTATTTCGTGTGTTTTCCTGGAAGGCTGAGGGGACAGAAGGAGAGAAACATGGTCCACTAAGAGTCCTAACTTCATATGGTTCAATATACTTGATGGCATTTTTTTTCTCAAGGTTGTTGGTTTTGATTTAGGGTACAAGATTTCACTTTGAATCCTGAAGGTAGCTGTTAAATACCCAGAGGTTTGCAACTTCTGTATTATTCTATTTCCACAGAGCAGTGGACCAGAGCTTGCCTTCAAGTTGTTCTTGCACTAGGTAGACTTCCTAGATAAAGTTATCACTGCAAAAAGTTGTTTCTTTCTTTGGCTGCTTGTTTGTATTATGTTGGTGCCTATGAACAGACTGGAATCCCATCATTCTATGCACTTAAAAAAATACAGAACTACAAGGGCTCCCAAAGCTGCCTGTAAGGTAGGAGACTACAGATTAATATGGTCAGATAAGGATTCTAAAGAAACAGTAAAGCAGCATTCATCAGTATAGTCTTAGTATGTACTGTCTGTCCTTGAAGAATAAATGAGAGATAATCGTGGAAGAGGAGGGGAAGAGGTGGGCAATACAGATCCTTGAAAATGAAAACAAGCAGCCTGTGTTTATTGTGACGAAAAAAGGGTATGCTAATTAAATGATGTGAAGAGACATCTTAAATAGTAGCTTTGGAGAATCAGCATAATTGAAAATGGGTAAAAAGAGAACAATTTCTGTTCTTGTGAGCAAAAAAAAGCATGTTGTCATAAGAGTCTGGGAAGGAGTTTTAGTTGTGCAAGTAGATTGAGAGAACCTCAATATAGACCATGTGTGAATAAACTGTACTGTTTAGGAGTTGGCAGGCAGATTTGTTTGCTGTCACCATATAGACAGAATTGAATTTGTGTCTTTGAGATTACTCGGATAAAGTATTAGGAGGGCCAGGAACAGGATCTGAAGAAATGGTTACAGAAAGCTGCAATGAGGGATTAGAAGAATCTTCTGCAAAGCATGACAATGAAGCAATTAGAAATGTGAGATGTGAAGTGCTACAGGATGGAGCATTGCATCTGAACAGATTTAGTTGAGTGCAAATTATGTGAGATAGATTGTAGAGGTATATGGTGAAATTAGTAAACAATTTTAGACTGTAATTTTGAGTACATTTAATTATTAATTAACTAAAGAAGGCAGCAGAAAAATTGTAGTGTCAGGTGAAGTCAAAGATGAAGGTAAGTCTGACATTTCTATATTTATATTTCTAAAACTGATGTAAATTAGTTGAATGGAAGGTGATGGACAAAAGGCACCCCTCATGGGCATCTCCAGTGAGGAGAGAGGACCTAGTTAGTGGGACTAGTGGCACAAGCAGAAGAAACTGGTGGTTGGAGAAAGCAGTAATTGCATTATATTTTGTCAGCTTCCCTTTGAAAGACATCAGAGCAATAGTGTGTCGAAAGACCAGTGAAGAAAATAGAATATGAAGAGGAAGCTGATGGTTTCTTTGTGGAGAAGCATTTTGGTCAGCATGAGAAACCAATAATACAGTAGAAGGGATAGAAGTATTGGTGAAAGCAAAAGCACAAGGAGAAGAGTTAAGTGGTGATTTAAAGTAGAAAGCACGGAATGGGAGAAGGATCTTACTTTTCTCACAAGCTAACTTGGGTCAGGCAGTGCTGGAACAGAAAAGGCTTCCACACAGGATGGTTCTGAAAACAGCAGCACAGAAGAGGCAACTAACTGCCACAAATCAGAAATTCTTCTGATCACATCAGAAATGCACTCTATATTCCAGAAACAGTTGAAGAGAGCAAGGCAAAGAGAGTAATGTAATCACTTAAATTTTCTCCCTGAAAATTAGTACTTAAAATTCTGCCTCTGAAGAAATACTAAACATTAAATTAACAAATTCTTTGACTGTTGAATGCAAATCTGGAAAAAAAAAAAAAGCTTTTTTTTTTCCTGCATTCCTCTTAGTTGTAGCTTATCTTTGGGAGCAATCACTTTCAAACTTGTTGAAATATATTGATTTTTCAGAAGCAAATGGCTTTTCAGTAGTGTCACAGCAGCTCATCCCTGCTTTCACCATCCCTTTCAAACTACGAGAGCAGTGGAAGTGAAGTGGATAATGACTTTCCACATCTGTTGACTTATTTAAAATCTTAAGTCAACTAATTGTTCATTTTATTGTATATCCAGTTAACCAAAGAAGATGAAGAAACCTTGTTTCAACTTGTTCTTGCTCATTCCATTATATCAACAAACATACATCCCTTTACATGTGTATTATATTTTAGACTTACGTACTTGACATTAAAAATACTGTTAGTTTGGTGTGCATACAGCTATGAATGCATTATTCAGAAGGTGATGACCTAAGATTAGGAGTGGAATCCAGCTTGTCCTGCAGCTGAAATATTCTTGTTTTTATAATAAGCTGCAAGATTCTTGTTTTTATAACAGTATATTTTTCCCATTCTTTCTTGATCAGCCTTGTAGCATATTATATTGTAAAAGTATATATTAATTTCACATATGTTAAGGAGGTGGGGAGGCTTTTTATGCCATCTGTTGAGTATTCCAGTTCTAGAATATGTTGTCTTTACTATGTTGAGTTATATTTTAATATACAATATTGTTATCCCACTAATTTCTATGTGGTTCAACTACAGTATAATTAAGGCTGACAGTTTCACGTCTTTTGTACTCCAATTTGTACTTTCTTAGTTTGAAAGAAAAAACATTTTTAAAAAGCCCCATTTAAATTAAAACACTTAAATTAAAAAGTTACTATGGAAAAGGTGAAAAGGCTAAACAGTAGTGAAATAGGACTCCTCACAACAAATTCTCATGAGGGAACTAAGCTGGAAGATGTGGTTTTTAGCTGAGTGCTTTGTCAGTGTTCATTGGAAACAGTATTTCAGTTTAAGCAGGAGAGCAGGACAAAGTAAACCAATGGTTAAGCTCATGCAGAATAATAAGGTGGTTGAATTCACTCACTAAAACCAGAATTACAGGACAGGACAAATGTAAGTAGCTCAGAAAGTTAGAGCTCTTCTTTAGATCTCTGATTAGTCACCTTCCCATTTGTAACTATACAAAATGTATTTGTAGCAGTAGTGACATAACCTGTTCAACAGTTTCTTATTGAATTTCTTCTCAACTTGATGTTTTAAACAATAAATATACTACATTGTTAAAGGTGAAATGTGAAAACCCAAGTTATGCTGCTTTGAGGGAGTGAAACTATTGTTCTTACACACATAACAGAAACGTGGTAGAAGCATGCATTGCCCCATATGCTCCTCTGCCCTGCCAGATGTGTGTATAGCCTCTCCCCATGCTGGAAAAAACAGACATGCAAGGAATTTATGTGGCAGCAGCCTCAGTCTAAGGCATATTGCCATTATCTCTGTTCCCTGTTGTTTTTTTTCCCAATCAGTAGGAAAGTAAGTTTCAGCATTTATTCACATACACCATAGTCAAGGCCTGATGGACACTTCCAGCAGAGCTACAATGTGACTCTGTATTGACTCTTTCCTATCAGATGTCAATCAGCTATCTACCCTCTGAGTCAGTAGGTGCCTTCCCTCTTCCTTCCTACTCCTTGCAACAAGCAGATGAAAATTTACCCTTTCTCCAGAAAGAATTAACTGAATCTCCCTTCCACTGCTTATATAAATTCCATGCGGTTACATGATTGTTCCAATCCCTGGTCTCTTCTGTTACCCAGGAGGGCCTGGACAGGCACACTTACTCCACAGACAAACTTTCTACTGATTTTAGGTGGAGGACTAGTATAACAAGAAAAAAGAATGAGTGACCTTGATCTGAAGGAGGTTGGCCACTCCAGCATGTTTAATGAAGTCTGCAAACAGATGCCCTCATCTCTTGGAAGTAGCACTTTCAGAGCTGGTTTATAGCAGGGCCAATCCAGCTTCTGTGGTGGTTCTGAGTTCAAAAGGGTCGTACACCTGCACAACACATGCACACAAATACAGAAATTCGATGACAAAGTTAGGCTAAACTCACAAACCCTAGTCGCAGAAATTTTTTTTGTAGAAGAGGGTTACAATAACGTGAGCCAGGATACTTGGATGTGTTTTTTTTAACCACTAGAACGGGCTGCCCAGGAAAATGGTACAGTGACCATCTCTGGAGTTATTTAAAAGGTGTGTAGATGTGATGCTCATGGATGTGGTTTAATGGTGGATCTGGCATTGCTAGGTCAATGGCTGAACTTAACTATCTTAAAGGTCTTTTTCAACCTAAATGACTCCATGTTCCAGCTCTCACTATTTTTCTATTAGACACAACTTCTTTGTGCAAGTTTGGTAGGGTTTTTTTTCAGAAATACATTGTACTCAGCTACACTAGATGGCTGTGGCTCAGCTGCAGGAGCTCCAGAGGTAGTAATTTTTAACTTGTGAGAATTCTTGTAATATTTATATAGCATACAAACACCAGTGTCTTCTAATGTAATTTGTGTGGTTTGTTTCCATCATCTTTTATTTGGTTTAGGGCTAGAAAAATTGTATTTTAACCACCTCACATTTGATGTTTTGAATTTGAAATAAAGCCACTTACTTGACCTATGGTAATTAATCAGCATTCCTGAATGTTTTAAAAGTACAAGCAACAGCTAAATAGGTGCATAGATGTCAAAAATAGATGACATAGATGTCATGGAAAACTATGATGTAGTTGCTGTAACAGAAACGTGGTGGGATGCCACACATAACTGGAGTGCCACAATCGAAGGCTACAAGCTCTTCAGGAGAGACAGACAGGGAAGGAGGGGTGGTGGAGTGGCCCTATATGTTAAAGAATGTTACGAGACCTCAGAAATCAAGTATAGCGATGAGGAGATTGAGTCTGTTTGGATTAGGTTAAGGGCTAATAAAGCTGATATAGTCGTGGGAGTCTGCTATAGACCCCCCAATCAAAGCATGGAGATGGATAAAGCTTTCTATAAGCCGTTGAGAGAAATCTCGCAGTCATTTGCCGTTGTGCTTGTGGGGGACTTTAACTTCGCAGATATCTGCTGGGAATACAACACAGCAGAGAGGGAACAATCCAAGAGGTTTCTGGAATGTGTGGAGGACAACTTTTTCATGCAGCTAATAAATGAGCCAACCAGGAAAGGTGCCTTCCTGGATCTGCTCCTTGTGAACAGGGAAGAACTTGTCAGGGAAATAAAGGTTGGAGGCTGTCTAGGGCATAGTGATCACGAGATGATTGAGTTCTCAATCCTTAGAGAAACAAGGAGAGGGGGTAGTAAAACTACCACCTTAGACTTCCAGAGGGCAAACTTTGA
>NW_009715201.1:0-9234 GCF_000703405.1 Apaloderma vittatum
TCTTCTTTGCCCTTCTCTGCAATGGCCAGTGGCCAGTGTTCATCTGACCTCCTGCTTTTGATCCGGATCCTGAGTTCCCGAATCCAGCTCCCTGTATCCAGCTCCTGCTGCCGCTGAGCCTGGGGCTTCCCCAGTGCCTCCTGCTCTGCAGCACCAGTGGGGATTGATATCGGGGGAGGGAGTCGGGTTTGATATCGGGCTATTATCTATAGTTGTATATAGTTCTTTACTTTTATCATTCCACTATTATTTCTATTATTGTTTCATTAAAGCTGTTCTAGTTTTTTTCTTCTCTAACCCGAAAGCCTCTCTGCTTCATTCCCTTTTCCTTCCCATTTAGGGGCGGGAAGAGGGGTTTAGAGAGCGTCTGTCCGTGTTAGAGGCCGGCCCAGCCCTAATCCACGACACGTATACAGAGTTTCCAGTTTTCTAGAGACAGAATCGTGTATAATTCTCATACAAACACCTACTTTTGTCAATTTGAATTAATATCTCGTCACTATGTAAGGGTAGAACTTACGAAATACATATTTAACACTTAACAGAGCTTCCAGAATTAAAAAACATTGGATCTAAAACCGCATTGCTTAAAATCTTGTTGAAAGCGGAGAGTTTAATTTTTACAGCTAGTCAATGCAATTTTAAAAGGCTGAACATAAAATGGAAAATTCCCTGCCTTGTTTGCTTTTAAGTACCCCTGACCCACAAGTATTTCATTTTCTCACGTTGTCAAAGTGACCCAGAACATCTCAACCATATGTAACTCTTCCCTTTGATGTACTTGAGACAGGAGAAACAGAAGGAAGAGCAATCAAAAACATACACAGCTTGCTAAGTGGTAGGGAAAAAACAGCAATTGCAAGAAAGGAATGAGCAAAAGCCATGATTAAAATAGGAATGAATGGAGATTTGCTTAATGAGATGTTCCATATCTTGAAGTGCTTATCTCTCAAATGTAAGATTCATTTCTAATTATAACTCCATTTAAGCTTTCATTATTTTATGCTCTCTAAAAACACTAATTACTATAATTACTGAAGACTTTATTTTTAGAGTATCTTTAGTCTGATCACTCTCCACTTTTAAGGTCCTGACCCTGATATCACCCACACAAAGCAGTCTTCAAGGAAGCCCAGAATTAATTAGGGATTCTTCCTCCATACTGATTTCTGCACAGGCAAAGGCAGACATCTTTTACGAACACAGAGGCAACCATCAAGTAAATCAATGCACTGTAATCTAAACACCAGATTAAGGCACCTCTCAAGAGGCTTTCAGTCCAGTTTAAAAAAAGCATTTTTACATAACAAATGCAACCCTAAAAACTGTAGAATACTGCAGTTGCAGATTACTCACCTTCAGCAATGACAAAACACAATCAATGTATCCATAAAAAATACTTCTGTGCAAAGCTGTCCATCCAGACTCTTTGTCTTTTGCCAAGAGATCTACTCCTTTGGTCTCAGCCAACCAGTCTAGCACACCTTTTTTGCCACAAGACGAAGCAAGATGTATAACATTTCTACCAAAGGCATCCTTTATAGTTGCAGCATTGTAGCAGTAAGAAGAGAGAAAGGCCTTGATCTGGCCTTCGCTTCCTCTGGTTACTACAGAAATAACATCCAAAGCATGCTGTAGAGATCGACACTTTGAAGTGCAGTCTGGCATGAGAGAACTCATCTTCACTTCTAAAGCTGCTCTGCTCCTTAAGGGGAACAGCCCTTAAGCGTATCAAGGCACTCCAATTCAGTACAAAACACAGTGCCTTAAAAACTTTGTAATTCCAAGGATGTAAATCCAGTTTTATTGAGCTGCCATTTAGAAATTTTTGTACTTCTATGTTTGGCACTTCATCCAAATAAATAGTTATTAATATATATATTTTTAGAAGTCTTATTTCACCATCTTATATAACAAATATTCTTGTCCATAAAAAATTCCAAAAAGCAAACTATCTCAAGTGTGCAGAGGGGGATTCCCCCTCCACACTACCTTATTCTTCTAAAACTCCATAATTGCAAGGGAGACCTGAAAGAGAACAAACCAGAACAGATTAGCAAACAAAATTTCTTTTCCCCAACAACTGTACCAATTTAAATGTATATCCAACCAGTGCCTGCAAGAACAGGAGCAATGTGGTAAGGGTTAACTGACCTGCCCCATGCCATCTGAGCTTATAGTCAGGCACTCAGTTTAAAAACCCATGACTCCCTTCCCCACCCTAGCTTCCAAAGACACCTCCTCCCTTTCTTTGACATAAACCTTTGAGACTACACAGTAAACTAGATCCACGTCATTCAAACAAAAATAACAGTTTGTTTTCCCAGCCTTGGGGTCCTTAGGATCCTGGTAGTGTACTGTCTAATAATATCATTACTTTGTGATCAGAAAGCAAGAACTGACCTAAAAGACTGCCTTGGGAATGAAAAAAAAAAAAAAAAATTCCCACAGGTATCGAGTATACCTCAGCTAAGAGAAACCTTGTCAGTCACACCCAGAAGAAGGGAGGGACCACCAGTTTCACTTAGTCACTGCAAAGAAGAATTAAGCCCCACTGTTCTCTTCCCTGGTCTGAATGCCTACTCCTCTCCCTGCTAAGTTTCTTCTGCAAATTAACAGGAAGGCTCCTCTCCACCATCCCTGGATCTGCTGACACGGAAGGAGAGCAGCAGAGCAAAAAAAAGCAACTTGTACAAGAAATATGAATTGAGGCTTGTTAGCACTCATGCAGTGCTAAGGTCTACAACTCCTAGAGCAGGCGGGAAGAAGTGAAGGTCTAGGTTGGAAGGGGTAAGGGAGGAAGAAGAAGGACAGAGAGGCAAAGATATAAACCCTTCTTCATGAAAATAGATGTGACAGTCTGGGGCAGACAGCATTTTTGCTTATCTATGCATATTTACTATTAGCATATCCATCCTTCTCTGACATCCACTTCCTCAAAATCAAAAAAGGTCTGACAGAAACACTCACCTAGTCCATTAAATGTGTGCAGTTATATTTAAAAGCCTGTTGAGCTTAGCTCCTATTGCTTTTCAGGCACTGAATGTATAACTGCATTTTGTTAACATCTCTATCTGCAAAGAAAGGTCTGGGAAAGATGATTTTATTTGGAAAACAGAAATCCAAGTCCTCCTCCTATTTCAAAAATTATCATCAAGATTTCCACCAAGCTAAAAGCAATTAGTTTAGAGCAAACACTTGTAATGGAATCTAAACTTTCAAAAGAACACATTTCTAATCTAAGTGTATTCATTTAAACATCTCATGACAAAGCAACTATTTTTCCACATCATTCAGAGGGGATTAAATACTTGGAATAGAAAACTACACATCAGAAGTTTTTCCGTATGTCCCTTCAAAACATTTTCAAACGGCAAACAAAACCAAAAAAAGTAGTCTTTATTCAGTACAATTTAGTCCCTCATCTCCATCCAGGAGTAACACCCAGAAATATTTCAGAGACCAAAACTGACCACATCTGTTCAGCCTACTTTTGTCTTAGCAAGCTTCAGTTCACTCATTTTACAACCAACATGCAGTAATACAAGAACTGTAATATATACCCTTGTGGACTACTCTACTTTTACCTCCTCTAAAGACTCCCACTTTAAAGAAAAGCAAATCACTATTGCAAGCTTGAAAAAAGCCAGTTTCACAAATACAGTCTGGCTGCCCCAGGGAATCAAAGTGCGACAGATGACTGCTATCAGCAGACTCAGATTTGCAGTGCATCAACCATCCTTCTAAATAGTAATAATTTTTAAAAATACTTTGCGAACTATAAGAAAAATATCAGAAGTGCTATTATCCTCAAGTGCATTTATGACATTTCATCAATATGCCACTAGGCAATGAAGTTACGCTGTGAAAGAAGTATGAATTTTACACTTGCCTTGTAAAGCACATTTTAAATATAATTTATTGTTGAGACATCGCTATTACTGCTACAAAGAAAGAAAGGTAAATACTTTAAAAATACTCCAGGAAGTCATAAGATAAAGTTGACTAATCTGTTGGGTAAACTGGGATGAAATGGCTCCACCATCCAAGGAAGCAGTTGTGCTGTGCCCCATGCCATACCTTCCCTCACATAGATACACACCTATAGAAGACACTGAATCATACAAGAAAATGATTCAGAAGAAAGTAAATCCTGCTTTCAAAGAAACTTGTGCCATTACAAGAACAGAACAAAGAAGCCAGAGAAAAACTACTTGAAAGCACCCGACCTCCAGGCTCACCAAACACCAAGATACTGTGAACAACAAAGCACACATTAAAAGAATAAAAGGTCTGCCAATAGATAGAAATACCAACCCACCTACCTCACGCTAACTCCATTATGGTGAAATTTACTTCAGCTATGTGAAAACCAGCTCTGCTGAATTATTTCTTTGTAAATCATCCTAACCCAGCCCTCCTTTACTATAAACATTACAACACTAGATACTATATTGGTACATTGATATATACACCTTGAGTTTCGAGACAGGAGGCTGCAGATCAAGTTTTTACCCCTCCACAATAAAGACTGGCACACCACTACCACACACTATCATGTTATTACAGCATCTGAAAAGGGCTAATAATCAAATTTGACTATTTTTAAATACAAAGGAAGTCCTTAAGTGAAATCTTAAAATTGTGAATTGATGCTCATGTCTGTGTGAAAACCTTTGTTCTCTCCAAATGTCTACTCCTATAATGTGGAGTCCCAGCTAAATTATCAGTACCTAAACTAAGCACAAAATAGGAAGAACATCAGCATTTGAATTGAAATGTCTAGAATACAGGGCCTTTTTGATAATGTATCTGCTTTTATTTGCAGATACTTATGCAGGCTTCTCAGTCCTAATCACATTCATGTTATAATATCATTGTCTTCCTAATACTGTAATTATTAAAAGTCATAAATAGCTAAACAAGCTTATAATACTTTAAATATTTTTAGGATACAATAGGTATCATTTAGAATTCAAGTTCTTTTTCAAAACCAATTCCTAATTAACATTTTCACTACAGAAAAAAAAAAAATCACAAAAAAATGGGGGAATTGGAGCAGTGTTCACAATATCCCAAAGATGTTTTATTTCAGCAGCAAACAGCTTTCTAAATTTTCCCTTATAGGTATGAGCTACTTAAGGGACACATTCACTGGAAAATTTAAAAAATTCCAACCAACTTGGATGAAATTCCTAAGTAGCAAGAGAGTGTTTGTAGTATTTTGCCTCTTAGAAGTGAGTAGGCAGAGCCCTTCTGAGAAGGCAAAGCTGTCAGATACCCTCCAAGGAGTGTGTCAGATGTGCCAGCTGACCTTACAGAGTCAGAACTGAAAAAGCAGCTCTCTACCTACTGTGGTCATCTCAAAAATCTCTGTTTCTTTCAAACAGTCACTACACACAAAGATTTAGCATTTGATTTGCTAAAACGGTCTGAAATCAAAGCTGTTACACCCCTCGAGTACAAAATTAACAATTCTACACATCTGTAAGACTAAGATAACAAACACCTCAGTTACTAAGGATGATGCTGGTAGATTTAATTTCCTGCAAACAGCAGAGGGCAGACGTTAAAGAGGGCAGATGTGAAATGCTGAGATTCTGCTCCATCATTGGGAAAAATTTACTGAGCTGGCAGAAGCTTCCCACTGTGGAGTTCCAGAAATCTCTCTGCATATCTCTCTGCATATCAAAGTTGCTTACTAGGATTTTTAGTGGGTTAGTGATCTTCAAGTCCAATAGTTCTGTTTACCTATTTCTGTTATCCAACAACATATATAATCAACTGTACTCGCATAATAAGAAATCACACAAATTAAGCCAGGAGGAGATGATACCAAGGCAGCTTGAGGATTCCCTATTACATATATCATAGTCATTATCTTTCAGAAAATAAACCCAGTGAGGGTAGAGCATATTCAGCACAAATTTTTTGTGATGCCTAGAACACATTTAGTGCAGAAGGATCATAAACTACTGAATGAAGGAAAACACCAGGCTGTGCATTTCTGCTTCTGTATGGTCATGTTCTCCATCAACACATTCTAAATTTTCTTTTTTTCTAGAAAGTTCTGCGTGCTCATGGCTGAAAGGCACAAGAGTGCTATCAGAAGAGAAACAGCAACCAATCCTTATCACACGGTTGGCAGTTTCCACTCATGTTTTTGGCATCCCATCTGGGAGACGTGCATTTGATACTAGAATTCATATTTGTGTTCTTTCAGATTCTTCCTCATGAAAGCCTATACTCTGTATTAAATCTAGCAAAATATGGCTAACATGGATGTGGAGACCAGTACCAAGGCAGTGGCCAGCAGCTGCTGTTGTGGGTTTTTTTCCGTCTTCGAGACAACAGTCTCACATGGAAGTGAAAGAGAAAACAGAAGAAATTCAGATAGTTGGAATTCAGTGCAACTTGAAGACAGACTTCTGAGCTTGCAACTTCCATGTGCACTGCCTTAAAGTAACTGAATTGTCAAATTAGTGACATGGCCTTGAAACCCAGCTTTAGGCTGCTTTGCTAAGAACATACTTATCAAGACCTTACTTGATCCTTAAATTGGCAAAATCTCATTTAATTCACTATTTTTCTATTGGGCTTCTTTATTTTTAAGTGATACTGATTTTTTTCTAAGTACTACTGATATCTCTTCTTTTTCTCATCTAAGACGCACTTGGTGAAAAAGTACCCAGCATTTGGCTCTCTTAAAACGGAACTAAATGATGTTTCCATTTTCCATATATAAGAAGCTCAGACTTCTCCTTGTCAATCCTTATATCCCTTCTTTCAAAAAAAAAAAAAAGTGTAAATGATATGGCTTTTCAGAATGTAAAAATCCATTTGCTCTTTCTTTTGATAAATTCATTTTGATAAATTTGCTGGCAATATCATACACTTTGGAAAGGTTAACTCCATCCTTACAAGGACATTGAGAGTTCTTAAAGACTTCCAGGCTGCAGTGCAACTGAGGTTGTTTTCTGAACAAGCATGCTGACATTTAATAGTATTATCCAAGTTAGTCCATTCACATTTGTTTCATAACATCACAAAAGACCTGTAATCATAACAACATGGAAATCCTGAAAATATTTGGACCCAAAACAAGCTTCACCATGAAGACTACTTGATTAGTAAGCTAATCAAAAAAAAAAAACAAATCTAGAGCTTACAGAATTAAAGCCACAGGAATTTGCTATCATGTTACTGACTTTCCAGGACTTTCTGTTGACTGTAATCTTACCTAAAAGTAACCTTCCCTAATACATATTAAAGTAGCAGTTTAAAACCCTACAAAAGTGACTAGCAAATTGAAGCTGGGTAGTAATATAATAAATATTGCACTGGCATTAAGCAACATATCCTCAGGGAAACACAGATGAAGTCTGAGATAAATAACAGCAAACACACCTTTCAGCTATAAGAAGTACATTGGCCACGGGTTTAAAGAACTACTAGACTACTAATTTCCGCTCTAAAGATTACATATCCACATGCAGTTTAACCTGTTCACAAAGTCCCTGCACATTTGCTGAAGTCTGGGCATAAATCTAGGCTTTTCGACCCCGTAAATGACATTATTTGAATACACACTATACAAAGGCGGGGGGAGGGGAAGTGATACAAGGAAAAAAGGGTAAATCTAAGCTATGCAGCAGCTTAGAGTTGTTTGGCAGTCAGAAATTCCCACATAGTCTCTTTTTAAAAAAGTAGCTTCTCAATTATAGTACAGGAGCATTGCAATACAAGGTACAGAAAGCAAGGATTCTGCTCTTTTCAATACAAGTTTTAAGAGAAATAGTTAAGTAAAAGAAAAAGCAACTAGAATTCAGAAGGTTTACAAAACAACCCATGAGTATAGGCCGAGCAAATTAGATCTATTTCCTCCTTCACCCGCAATTTCTATGAATCACCTAGAGCCTTTGAATAAGGCAGATGTTACATAAAGAAGAAAAATCAACACTCTAGTCCATTTTACACCCAAAAGTGGGAGTCACTTGTTCAAATTTCATAAGATTAAGATTATATATCAGAAAGCACTTTCAAGTGATAAATTGAATGATAATGAGACTCTCAAACTGGGCTAGACCAAAAACAACCTGTTCAATTTTTTAAAAAAATGTAACCTGCCTAGAAGTAAAGCTCTGGATGAAAACCAACTTGCTTTAAAAAACACCGTTCCACCACACCCACTATGTCCCCTGGGCCACTGCAGATCCAAACTGCCTCATTTACGGGGCCAGGGCCTCTGTGCCACTGCTTGGCACAGGTACACCACTGGTGCAGGTGACCTTTAGATGCTCTCTCCAGACTTTCTGCAACTGCTGTCTTCACAGTGACAATAACATAATCCTTAGCAGGATGAGACATTCGGCAATCCAGCAACTCCAATCCATTTGCTCCTAACGGTGTCTAACAAGCACTACCAATTAAAGGCAGACACGTCTATCAGAAAAAAACCCCAAACATCAAAGTACCATTGGTCGTTAAATTCAGCTACAATACGTCAGAGCAGATCTCTTAGTCAGGAATCATAGTACATAAACAGAAATGTCGTACTTGGCTCATCCGGAAACAGTCAAAACTACTTACAATTACTAATTAAATACCATGTAAAAATTTAATACATAAAGAGGTACAGACAAAAGTACAGTGAGTGCAGTTACAGATAATTCCACAATACAGTGGGATCTTGCTCTAGATTTTTTTTTATTGAAACTGATAACCTGAAGATACATCAAGAGCGATGAACTGCAAATCGCCACACTTAAAACTATACGCGATAAATACCTCAAGTCTTAGGAAACGCTGACCTTTCTGGATTAACTCTTAAACTTTTGGTACAGTGCTACTGAAAAGCACCCACAGCAGGCGTTGTCTCCATGAAGACAGATAAGTACACTGACCACACGTCAGCAAAAACAGGGCCAGATTTCAGTGATCGGGTGGTTGGCTCCTAAGAAGGCTGCAGGGAAATGCCCTTTAAAACCAACTACGAGATTTCAGCTCTCTGGTGCTTACGCTGGCTGGTGAAAGCCAGCAACACTGTGAGCTGCTGCCAACAGCCACACACAAGTTTATCACCAAGGAGGCCAGAAACACATCAAGCTTCCCCGGAATCTCCAGCGAGGGGCACTAGGCAGAGCCTGCTACCACTGTCGAGGCGGGGAAGGTCTGAAGTGTCTCTAAGAACCAGCTGCATGCCGGGGGCAGGCGGGAGGGGGGAGACGGGGCCGA
>NW_009715202.1:0-31249 GCF_000703405.1 Apaloderma vittatum
TTCCGCCGCTCTTTTTCTTTCTCTCGGTCTTCCTCCCCTTCCCCCCTCCCCGGGCCACAGTAGTGAGGGATTCGAATAAAGGAGTGAAATTAAGATTCAGCGCTTCCATTTTTCTGATCACAGGAAGGAGGGCTTTCTTCTGAGGCTTTAAAAAGTGGTTTCCTTTATGACTATATGTATGTATAAAAAGAACTGGTTTTCTTGCCCGAACACGATTAGCCCGTGTCATACTTTTTTTCGTTTAAAAAAAAATAAAAAATTGCTTGCGTTATAGAGTCGTTGATGACTAGAGAATACTTTAGGGCATGATTGGTTTGATGAGCTTCGGGTTTTTTGACAGCAATTTGTAGCTATTGAGTATTATGGCTCTTTTGTGTAGGTCATTCCTGGTGGTTTTACTAGGGATCCACGAGTAGTATCTGAATAAAGGCCATGGACTGCAAAAATACTGGTTCAGGTAGACCTGAAACCCTCTTCAGTGACTTCTCTTGCAGCATGAGCATGTAGACGTAGATTTTTTTTTTTAATACTTTTTACCACATAGAATGTTGAGAGATTTCGTACAACAGTCAAATACCATGAATATTTCTGTAATGAAAAGTCAACCAATTAATATTTTCAGTGTATATTTAGAAAGTCTGATTTTCTCAATGCTTGCAGATGAGCTCTGTCTCTTTGAGAGGAATGTGTAGGTGAACCTTCTGTGGAATACTTTTTGTAGAACTGAAATGTGCTGGCAGGCAAAAAGAAAAGCTCTGCTGTTACATGAATGCTGGGAAGTTGGTAAAATATTTTCTTATTTTCTCTGGTATGAAAAGCCAAAGGAAGGTTTTATTTTTCTGTTGGAGCAGTTGATCTCAGCTTTTAACACTAAAATGTATATAAAGAAGGACCCAAAGAGCTGTGTTACCAGTTTTGGAAGCTGAGTTTTAGTTGTGGGGTTTTTTTATGTTGTTTTGGGGTTTTTTTTCAAAAAAGCTTGTTTTAAGTAAAATATCTACTTTATTCTCTAGTAGTTCTTGCATGGATGCACATGTATCGTGTGTGCAGGCTCCTGTAATAACTGTGCAGTGTATGAATGCAGAAAAGATCAAGACTGAGACAAGCTATTGGGATAAAAGTGCCTATTAATGAAATTGTGTCATAGGAGTAGTTTGATTGTAGACAGCAGTTTAGAATTACAGGTCCTGCACTACTGCAGGGATTTAGAGACTTCTGCAGTCTGCAATTGCAAAGACTGCCCTGTATAAGTAAATATCATGGACTATGGAGTCTTTGGTCCTTGAAATTTCAGCAGTTTGGGAAAACAGCACAGTCAGTGTTGGCACTGACATGTTCATGCTCTTGTGGCTTAAAGAAGGTCGTGAGTGAAGGAACTCTGGCTGAGCAGGACAGCTGGAGTCTGGGAAATTTATATTCTCAAGACATTTGGCTGTTTGTCACATTGAGATAGAGGCGGACAGACATTGAAAACTGGTTCACTTCTAGCAGGAGGAATTTTATTTAGAAAATAACTGTTTAAAAAAATAAATTTTATATCTTTGGCTAGAAAATTGTATGGTTTTAGGTGTTTTTCCTTTTTAGTGTGGCCTTCAGAATTCCTACAACCCTGGTAGGCTGATGTCCTTCACGGAAGAGAAATGTTGCTTTCTATAGTTGTGCGGTGTGCATGTTTATGATAATACAGCTTTGCTTGGAAGAAAATAAAGGTGAATCAGTAATGTTTTGTTGTGCAGCCCCTTTAGACTTCTTTAACCACTATGCATGTCAAATACTAGAGCATGGTCTTTGTTCTAGGTAACTTAAATATGTTGTACAAAAAACTGAACTCCAGGTTCCACTAGTCAGAACAGTATCTTGACCTGAATGGCTGGTATTCTAAGGGCACTTCTTTTGCATTAGTAGTATTTTCTGCAAACTGTCATGAGATTGCATCTTCCTCTTTCCTTTTTTTTAAAAAAAACTTAATTGATCTGTTGAAATTTACTCCTCTGGGCACAAACTGAAATACAAGAGATTCTATCTGAGCATAAGGAGACAGTTTTACTTTCAGGGGTGACCGGGCACTGGCATTGGTTACACAAGGAAGTTGTGAAATCTCTTTCCATAGAGATATTAAAAAACCATCTGTACACAAGCCTGGCCCTGCATGAGCAGTGGAGTTGGACAAGATGACCTCCTTGGTTTCCTTCCAGCCTTAACCAGTGATTCTCCTTCGAGGTGGATGCAGTACAGGTTATGATTCTCAGGACACTAAAAAGAGCTAATCTGTAATTTAGGGGTTTGATGCTCCTCAATTTTTGCACTGACTGCTTAGCAGTGGTTGTGTAGTAAATCCTTTTATAGAGGTGCAGCAGGTCCTTGACTCTAGCCTTTCTGAAAATGTTAGGATGAGGCCTTGAATATATATGGTAGCAAGAAGAATGCATTAGAAAAGATGTGACTCCATGCAGATGTTTTTTTTTAAAAAACAGGGGCAGGCAGATCTTAACACATAATTGGTGTTAACACACTAATAACACATTTATACAGGTTCTTGTGACATAGCCTCTAACCTGAGAAGGAAGCTAAAAAAGAATTCATGTGTGGCCTTGAAGTTTCCAGCGTGGTTGCTGTGATTCTAAGTAACTCACGTTACAGCATTCAAACTGTCGAGAGTTTTAGGCCATGTGGATTTGTTCTGGGCTGTTGTGCCTTGTTGCCAGCCTTTGAGAACCACTGGCTGATGGGCAGTTTGGTTTACTTCGTTCCCTTAGGAGTCTCTGTAAGACACTGGAAAGCAGTTTCCACTGCTGTGGTGTAGCTACGGTAGCACATAGAAAACATGCAGGGGAACATTTATTGCGTTCCATTTATATTGATACATGTTTTATCGTGAATATATTTCTTTGATTTAAGCTTGGGTATCTTAGCAATACTGACTTAGCAATAATGCTTCAAACTGTTGCCTTTACTTTTGGCTTTACTAACTGACTTTGCATAAAGTATCCTTTGTATGTTTTCTTTAAGATACTAGTGTAATAGAAGATGCTATTTTAAAATAATGTTTTTGGAGCTTGGCAGAAGTGCCTGAAATTGCAAAGAAAAAGCCTTGAAACTTACATGTGGTTTGGAAGGTGCAATATGATTTTGCTTTGAAAAAAGTTTTTAGAAGTATAGTAGGCCTCATATTGTAAGGGTGTTATTTTGAGAAATCTTACTCAGCTCTTTCTTTTAATTAGAATTTAGCAATGAGGAGTTGCTATTAAGCTGGAATTGAAACAAATATGAGGCTTTTACTGTTCATTTAGATAGCGAATGAAAAGACAATGCTTGAAGGCATATTTGTTATAGATGCAGAGTAGTAATTTGGGTGCTTAAGGCTATTTTATTAGCTACTGTATTGGATGAGAGCTTTTTGTAGGTCCTGTGGAAACTTAGCTGAAAAGAGACTTGAGACTGTCACTGTTGTTCTCTGCTGATTTGTGAGAGTTTCCGTTTTGTCCCAGTAGATGTGTAGTTGTTACCATTAGTTGGTAGTCACTACTTTGCTATTTCTGTTGTTATTTCAGATATATGAGAAACGTTTTGAGGACTTAATTACTGTTCTTGCACCCTCAATTTTCTTCTCCTAATTTTTCCTTCCCTATAGTGAAGGTCCTTTTGCTTTGCACCAGTCCTGCTTGTAACTGAAGAGCAGCAACATGAATGAGCAGTTCTGACTTTCACAACTATCTGATCTTTTTCAAATAACAGAAGAGGAATACTTTGTTCAAAGTGAAATATTTGCAGGTAGTACTGAAGCAATTTTTAAGTCTAAAGTGTATACCCTGTATAAAGCCAAAGGCTAATTTTAAAAAAGTTTAATCTTAACTGCACTCACAAAGGAATTAATATTCACTATTTTGTGCCTTCAGAGGGCCTGACTTTTAAAGTAATTCACATATGAAGAGTAGTAAATGTAAAATACACAAAAATAAGAAACACAGAGAAGGCGATGTAGCTTTTAAGTCTGCCTCTGTAGAACTGGCTGCATTTTGTTTGTTGCCTGTCAGTCCTCTAGCATCAGTAGAGGCTTTAAATACCAATTTTGTATTATTATTATTGTTGTTGAAGAAAAATAGAATTTGAACTCACCAGTTAAGTCTTCCCTGAGTTCATATTATGTAGATTATTTCAGTAGTTATGCGCTAGGATACTATGTGTGACCTCTGACTGATAAGAATAGGTAAAAGATGTTTTGCAGGCAAGAATGAAGAGGTTGTATACTGCTGCAGTGATATGGACTAAATCTTCTAAATACGATAGGTATAGGTAATTCCCTTTTAAAATGTAGAGGGAGGATAGCTGTTCAAACTTTAGCCTTAGAAAATGTGATCTTTAGGGATAGGGATACCTTTGATCATCTCACTGTTTTGCAGTAACAAAATCTAAGTTTATGTGCGAGAGGTCTGTTGGCTCTCAACGAGAAGATAGATTACACTGGTGTGCTTTAATTCCGTCACTATACTTGAAATATGTCTATGCCTTTCCCCTAATCTATGCAGTTAAATAATTTAAGTTTTGGCTGTGTGATAACTTCAGCCCTTGTTCTGTCCCTTCTCCATAGCTTTCTGCCAATTGCAGGTCGTCATTATTTTATTCCCTATTGTGCTTGTACCTTTATACCTCATTCATTCTTGTGCATTAAGTGCTTCCAAATATATTTAAATTTCTATTTGAGACCTCTGAAGTCTTTTTCTTTTGAAAAGTTTTTCTGCAGTAGCTGGATTGTGCTCATTCCTGGGGAGAGGGAAGGTCATCCAGCAAATCATTTAGTTCCTTCAAAAGTTTTCTGTTAACAGTGTAGTGACTGGGCACAGGTAAGGGTCAAGGTCTCAAGCATGAGATGTCCAAATCATAAACAGATGAAACCTGCTATCTTAGTATGTTTGTATGCAGCTGTCAAAAAAGGTAGAACTACTGTTTTAAAATATTTAGCAATAAATACAGCAATATTAACCCGAATGTCAGATGAAACTATGAGAGCTGGTTAACAAAATGCCACTTTTTGGTTACCTGTGTAGATTAGGGTAATGTTGATGGTATATCTATGTGCTGGGTTGACCCTGGCCAGCAATTAAGTGCCTTCCAGCCACTGCTCACTTTGTTCTGCAGTAGGGTGGGAGAGAGAATTGGAATAGCAAAAGCAAGAAAAAATTGTGAGTTAAGACAGTTTAGTAAATGAAGGAAAAAGGTAAAAAAATCTACAACAACCAAACAGCCAGCCAAGAAAAAAACCCAACCAAGTGGTGCAAAGGGAAGGATTCACCACTTCTCACAGTCAGGGTGATACTCAGTCTCTGGGCAAAGACCAACTTGGAAGGGCTACCTCCCGAGTTTGTATCCTGACCATGGTGTCCTGTGGCATGGAATATCCCTTTGGTTAGTTTGTGGCAGCTGTCCTCTCCCACCCTCAGCCTGTTGAGCAATAGCTAAAATGTTCATGTGTTACCAGCACTGGTTCAGTAACAAATGCAAAACAGTATCATAGCGGCTGCTGCAAAGAAAGTTACCTGCAACCAGCCAGACCCAGTGTGATCTATTTAGCATCTAGACAGCTTTGACAGAGCTGTTAATTCTGTGTTCTGTCAGGCTTCTCAGCTGGCTGCAGTGCATCAGTGCATTTGTGCAACTTCTGGAATCATCTGTGGCCCTTAAAGGAGTGCAGCTGCTTTGTGTTGGCAAATGGGGAACAATTGGACCTCAACATCCATCCCAGCAGTGTGCTCCTGGAAGTGTCTGGACTGGTACTATATGAAATTCCAGACTGAGTATTGATGAAAACATAACAAAACTATCTTATCATACATGAGCAAATCTTGACTGATTTCTGGATTTTGGTCTGAGAATTGAGTCTTTCTTCTGCCTCTCCTGTTAGAAGTCATGAGGAATGACTGTTTGCTCCTTTTGTTTAAGAGTGCTGAGCTACGTTTAAGCTAACCTAATTCTTTTATGATTGCAGAACTAAGCAAAATGTTTTAATGATTCATTATCATTTGTGTTTTATGACTTCAGCTGTAGTATGAGGAAATGTCAGTGTTGCCATTTTGTTCTCTTGTCCTACCACTTTCTTTCCACTCATAAATTACTAAATAGGTTTTGATGGGGTCAGACCCTTTTGTCCCTGGACTTGCCAGCTGCCATCTAACTTCAGTGACAAGTTTTCATCCATGAATTCTGCCAGCTTGAGCGTTGTATTCTCAGCGTCCTCTCAGTCGGATGCGAGTGGGCTATTAGAGATCTAATAAGGCTGTGCTGCATTTACAGCTGAATGAGTCCATCTGTGCCTTGCAGAGAGGAGGACCGCAGGCTGCTGTGAGCAGCACAGTGCTGCTTACATAAGGGGTGAATGGCTGGGAATGCTCTAATTCTGTCTTCCTCCTTTGACTTTGTATTGTCATCGATGGCTTATAGTGGTGAGCACCTGCTTGCTGACTCACCTCTTGAGGTCGGGTTTTCAGGAAGACTGCATCACAGAAATCTGTAGCTGAGTTAACCCGAAGCTTGGTTGCTGCTGCTTTGCGAGGGTCAATTCATTTGAAAAGAACTTAAAGGCTGTAACATTAAGAGTTATTTAAATGAGTCCATCATTAAATGGAAAGTTTATTATCATTGATAGGTAGTTTGCAAATCTGATTCTGGTATTTCTGGGCACTTGGGACAAACTGTAAGAATACAGACAAAATGTATGTTTAACAGTACATGATGAGCCAAGTGCTTCCTGTTTAGCTTAATGGTATTGATACTTGTCTCAAGAAGTGATGGATTTATGTTGCAACTAGACAAACACGCCAACTAGGGAGAGAAAAAATGACAATAGCTTTTGCACTGTTTTCATATAGTTAGTAAATGGTAGTGTTTTAAACTTTGTAGCTGTTCAGCGAGGTTTGTCATTTGTTGTAGTGTGCAGACCTGAAAGAATCACGTATTTTTCAAGGGATTTGTTACACTGGTAATTCAGTTTGTATTTTCTCTCTGTGTGCTTGTTTATGGATGTCAGTAAGTAGCTTCTCTCTAGTGAGAACATGCTGTTTTTTCATGTGATTTCGTTAACTTTATATGCTTAATCAGTTAATGTCTTCTCTAACTAAAGACTGAAACTTTTAATTCTGTGTTCACTTGAATTGCATTTTTTTACGTCCTTAATAGACAGAAGGATTGTGGTTTTGTCTGGGCAGAGTATATCTGACAATAAATAAATTGCTTAATCTGTGTACTTAATATTTGTATTTTTTAGGGCATAGGCACCATATTAGCTATATGTGATAGGGTTGCTACTCGAATGAGTTGTGACCATCAGATGCTATGTCATGTATGTTAGTACTTTCACTTGGTTTCCCTTTGATACACAGGGAATGTGTAGAGATTTTTTTTTTTTCAAAATTAGCAAATTTCTCAGTGCTTTGAAAATTGCAGGATCCATAGCCCACTGCCACACCCTGAATTGGCATCATCTCTGTGATTTTGGGTATTCAGAAATACTGGCCTCTGAGATGGGTTCAGTATTTTACAGTATTTGGCTTGTTTCACAACTCAAACCAAAGCATCTAAAAAATTTTTTTTCTCTGATGTAAGGGAAAAAAATGATTATACAACTGAGTTTTATTGCTGACGTCCCTGCATACGGTAACATAGGTTATTTGACTTGCTATGATGTAGAGTTACTAGCATATGTAGTGTCTTCACTTGGTTATTAATTCTTCTAACAAAAAACTCTGTCAAACTGTTATTTCATTTGTACATTAAAATGAAGACAGACCGGAGTCATATGTTATGAGTCTGTGACACTTCCCTGAAAAGTTAAAATACAGCTTCCTTAGTTTTTTAATTGACAGTATCTTCTCTGGTTTTCTGTTGTTTTGGTTTTTTTTTTCAATTCTAAACCCAATATAACAGTTTTGTCCTTGCTGTTATCCAATTGCCTGAATCCAATACGGATATTATTCTGAATGCTCTCCTTGTTACTAAGGGAAGAGTAAAATAGAAAGTCACTTCCTGCATCTTCTGTTGAAGGGGGCTGTGCAACTCTCAGGATCACCCAGTATTTGACTGGTAATAGAGGACCAAGTAGTGTTTTATCAAGAATATAAGGGGAAAAAATATTATCAAAGTCTAATCTTTCCCTTAAGCTGGTTCAGACATAGTATTAATGAATAAATGGATTTATGTTTTGATTTTACTTTGTGTTAGATCTCTGTCCTGGCCTGTGAGTGGAAGTGAAACAACTGAATTTCGATGTTCTTTCAAATCAAACTGGACTGTTTTTCTGTTCATACCAGCTGTAACTATTTAGAGCAGTCTTTAGCCTGGTCTTCCAAGAGTTGGGCCTTTGAAGATTTCTGGAATGTAACCTAAATTGATTTGTGGTGCCTTATCCTTGAAGGCCTTTAGAGGCTTTTCTGCAGTAAGAGTCCTCTGCCGCCTTCAAGCTGGACAGTCCAGTTGTTCATTCTAGGGTCCAGTCCTGACTCCCAGACATTTTTCTTCTTCGTCTTTAGCAGTATGAAGGTGGGACCAAAGAAGCATAAGATTTGGCTTTGCGAAGAGTTACAAAGGTTTCCATTGAAAGCACAATCATAGAATGGCCTAGTCTGGAAGGGACCGTAGAGATCATTTTAATCCAGCCTCCCTGTCACCAGGGACGCCACCTCTTGACTAGATCGGGCAAGACAGGGAGACCAAAGGGGAATCGAACCCACGACCTTGGTCTTGTTAGCGCCACGCTCAACTGACTGAGCTAACCAGCCCCCTAAATGTTTAAGATATTCCAGACGTAAGCAACAGATTTTTTGTGTACCTTCTCTCTGTTCTTGGGGTCTGAGGGATGTTAGGAGGGTAGAAAGGCTTGCAGGGAACACAGAATTTATAATCACTTATGGACTGCTCTTGAGAAGCTCACGCTTCGATACAGAATGTAATGTACTCAGCTTCTCATTTTCCAAAGTTTGGGTCGTTTCTTTGTTCTTTCCTATGAAATATTTTAAGATTATGCTTTTGTTACTCCTTTCTTTTTATTTTAGTAGTGATCATTTCCTTCTTTTTAAAGAAAAGCTGAAATTTCTTCCTGTATAACTCTATGTCAAGTGGTATTATTTCATACACTTAAAATTATACAATTCTGTTTAAAAGTCACAGGGATATTTAATTTTTCTTTAGTATATAGTTAATTTAAATGCCTTTTTGAATTCCAGAAGAAAATTCATGGTTTGTAGCTTAATCAGTATTGCGGTTGCTACAGATATGATACCCATTTTAATGAAAACGATATAAAAAAATGTTATTGACCTAACAAGTAAGTAATTTGGTAATATGAAGCAGATGCTAGTGGGCATGTTGCTTTTTCTGTGTTTCAAATTGTAGAGAAGTTAGCAGCTTTGATTATTTCATTGCTATTTAACCATTTCAATTGCTTAGACGTTGTTTTTGTCTGTTGTATAATATTAAGAGTGAATGTTTGAAGATAATTATCTGTTTGGTTTGTGGAGAAGGTTTAAAGACCTTTCTAAAGTCCTGGATTGGATTATTTTTCAATTATCAATTTGAAGTGTGATGTCAGGCCTTCATGGGTTGAAGAATTACTCCTTTTTTTAAAGGAAAGGAAAGCTTTGTGCATTAAGTTTTCGTATAGTCCAGGTGAGCCCTCTCCAGAAATAGGAGAGGAAGCATAATACACATATTTAAAAAGGGAACTACAGGACAATCGGTCTGACCTCTATGATCAGCAAGATCATGGGGTAGATCCTCCTGGAAGCTGTGCTGGGGCATGTACAAGGTAAGGAGATGACTGGCGACAGCCAGCATGGCTTCTCCGAGGGGACGTTGTGCCTGACAAATTTGGTAGCCTTCTATGATGAGATTACAGCGTTGGTGGATAAGGGAAGAGCAACTGATATCACATACCTGGACTTGTGCAAAGCATTTGGTAGTGCCCTGCATGGTATCCTTGTCTCTAAATTGAAGAGACGTGGATTTGATGGATGGACTACTTGGTGGATAAGGAATTAGCTGGATGGTTGCACTCAACAAGTTGCAATCAATGGCTTTATGTTCAAGTGGAAACCAGTGACAGGTGATGTTCCTCAGAGGCTGGTATTGGGACTGGTGCTGTTTAACATCTTTGTTGGTGACATGGACTGTGGGACGAGTGTACCCTCAGCAAATTTGCTGATGACACTGAGCTGTGTGGTGTGGTCGACACACTGGAGGGAAGGGATGCCATCCAGAAGGACTCTGACAGGCTTGAGAGGTGAACCCATGCAAACCTCATGAAGTTCAACAAGGCCAAGTGCACATTAGCTGGGTGATAAGTGGATTGAGAGTAGCCCTGCGGAGAAGGACTTGAGGGTGTTGGTGGATGAAAAGTTTAATATCAGCCAGCAATGTGCGCTCACAGCTCAGAATGCCAATTACATCCTGGGCTGTGCAAAGAGAAGTGTGGCCAGCAGGTCAAGGGAGGTGATGCTCTGCCTCTACTTTGCGCTTGTGAGACCCCACCTGCAGTTATTGCATTCAGTTCTGGGAACTCCAGCATAAGAAGGACATGGGCCTGTTGGAATGGGTCCAGAGGAGGGCCATGAAGAGGGACTGGAGCACCTCTCCTATGAATAAAGGCTGAGGAAGTTGAGATTGTCGAGCCTGGAGAAGAGACTTTCTAGCAGCCTTCCATTACCTAAAGGGGGCCTACAGGAAGGCTGAGGAAAGACTTTTTACAAGGGCAAGTAGTCATAGAACCAGGGGTAATAGCTTTAAACTGAAAGAGGGTAGATTTAGGTTAGGTGTAAAGAAGAGCTTTCTTGCGAGGGTTTTAAGACGCTGAAGTAGCTTTTCCAGAGAAATTGTGGATCTCCCTCCCTTGAAGTGTTCAGGGCCAGGTTGGATAGGGCTTTGAGCAACCTGATCTAATGGGAGATGTCTCTGCCATGGCAGGGGAGTTGGAACTAGATGGTTTTTAGGGTCCCTTCCAACCCAAACTGTTCTATGATTCTGTAAAGTATTGGAATAGATTTTTCTTTCACATCTCTTTCTTGTCATGCCAATATACAGAGGAGCTGATTTTGAGCCCTTTATTCTACTCAGATATATTACGAAAAGGATGCTTACAAGACAGTGACTTATAATTAAAGCTATGCTTTTCAGTTTTTGAGGAGTTGTGATCGTTTCAGGGATGGAAAGGATACATGTTATTGATAGGGTTTGAATATACTATGAATTCACAGTTCAAAATAAAGAATTCTGTAGGTTTAAGTTCATACAAGTTAAAGATTGCTAATACTTAACCAAAGTATTTCTAACAGAAGGATGTATAGCTAAGCTTTGCAAAGCAGAACTGGGCAACACTAATCCGTAAGTGGGAAGTATAAGCCTCCAGAACACTGTTTTTAGTTGTGATTTCTTGCAGAAAATATCTCGTGGTGAAATGTTTCCTAGAGCTTCCTCAACTGCAAGCTCTTTATGTTTTTTTTTAATGTGAGTTTTAGCAGGGAAAAAAGGTGGTCAGAATGTAAGGTACTGGTGATTTATTGGGTTTTTTACCCTTGTAAATGGTGTATTGAATGAGACAGGAATTTGAGGTGGTTGCAATACTGAGCAGAAATACTGTATGAATTGTAATCTTTGGTTTCCTCTGAGGAAATGTAAACAGGATGCTGTAAACTCCTAGTTATGTTGTTACTTCCTATGTCTAATTCTTACATACGTGGTGAGAAGTACTGGTTTTCTTAAAGGGAAACATCAGGCCTTGCATGTCTAGGTAAAAAAATCAACATTCCTTCCCCCCCCCTCCCCACATCCTGTTGCATTCTATGATTGTCATTGATGCACTTCATTGAGTTGTGACAGTATTTGAAACTGAACTCTCTGAGTTGTTTTTTTTTCTCTTTAGTGTCCTTAATCTGCAGCACTAGCAAGTTGATTTTTATTGTCATTTTACGTATACTGCCGTGATTGATCTTACATATTTTAACCTCTCCTGACAATTGCTTTTCTTAAATTTATTTTAAAATAAGGATAAATTTCTTGGTAATGCAGTATCTTCTCAAGTGTAAAATGTGTTTAACTTGGATAAATATTTAATATAATAAGGAAAATATTAATAGGGCTGACTTCAGTCATTTGAGCAGGAGGATGTTAGTTCAGTCAGTTGAGCGTGGCGCTAACAACGCCAAGGTTGTGGGTTTGATTCCCGTTCGGTCCCCATGTGTTGCCTGATCTAGTCAAGAGGTGGCGTCCCTGGTGACAGGGAGGCTGGATTAAAATGATCTCTAAGGTCCCTTCCAGCTTAGGCCATTCTATGATGTAGAAACTTGCAACTTTAATATCAAAAGTTGTGTGACTGTAGGAGTTCAAGAAAACTGTATAGGCTCAGACTGGGTTTATGAAAAAAATAATATTTTTTTCTATTCAGTGCTTGTGTACACAGTTTGATTTGCAGTTTATTGCATTTCTCACCTACTTGAAACATAGATTTTTGCTTTATGACTGTAAAGGTAACTAGTAAAGGCTTTGCATTGCCAGAAATAGAAGAAAAGAAACCTTTAGGCATGTTTTCCAAAGGCAAAAAATAAGAGAGAGAGAAGCAGGAGAGAGCAGAAAACCTGTGTAGTCAAATGTGCTGAGTGTTGTATTTTAAAAGTTTTTTTTCAGAAAAATATGATGTAATATCCTGGTAGTATCCCCTGACAGTATCTTTTACTCATACATGGGATATTTGACAGCATTTTATTTTGTTGCAAACTTGATCAGTCCTTATGAAGCACAGAAAGAATTTATTTCAGATAACTAGAAGATTGTTATTTGTCTTCTTAGCACCTAGCAGTTAGAGGAATGGATATACTCCTTTGATTCTGTGTCAATGGAAGCAGTAAAG
Source organism: Apaloderma vittatum (assembly GCF_000703405.1). Taxonomy (NCBI): domain Eukaryota; kingdom Metazoa; phylum Chordata; class Aves; order Trogoniformes; family Trogonidae; genus Apaloderma; species Apaloderma vittatum. The sequence goes on from NW_009715202.1 coordinate 12,887, forward strand.
TTTAAAGACCTTGAAGATCTAGTGAAGTTACAGTCTTGTATAAGTAAAATATCTTACAGGGGTTTGAACAGTTTCTGGTTCAGAGAATTCTGGGTTTTATAATAAATCATAAGTAAATGAAATGTTACCTCATACGAACGTTTTGGTGCTTGCTTTGTAGATGATATTCTGACACCGAATGAGAACAGCAACTTCCCCTACCAAGTACCTAGCTTCCATAAGTGTGACATCTGTTTGTTGTCGTTTCCAAGAGAGACCCAGTTCCAGCGCCATATGAGGGATCATGAGCAAAATGACAAGGTAGGAATTTTACTAGATATAAACTTAGGTAATACCACTGTATATTGATGTCTTTTTATATTGACAAGTAGAGCCAGCATAAGAAATCATTGTCTTCTTTTTTTTTCATTGTATCACTAGAAATTAGTACTTGGGGTCCTCAGACGTTATGAAACTTCTCTTTCATGTTTCCTTTGAGACAGGACTTTGCCATTTAGTTGGATTGATGTTTTCAGTTCGGTATTTTTTTTTATTTTAGCCATTTTCTTTGATTTATGGAATACTCAGGTAGATGAGAAGTTAAATTTGCAAACAATTCTACACGTTAGCAGTAAAAGAAAATAATATTTATACTGAATAACTGGACCCCGCTAGTGTCTTATAGATGGTTTCAGTAATGTGAAGCAACCTCATCTAGTATGTATGTATTAGTCAGCTGCTTACAGATCAAATTTGGGAAAGAATGAGAAAAATGTGGTTAAGACTGAACTGACTTAAAGTATGGAAATTGATTGTGCGTATACCAACTGAAGGGCAGTCAACCATAGCATAAACTAAGCTCTTTGCTTTGCTGGTTCGATTATTAATTTTGCTTAAATGAGAGTTTACAATTTCAGTTCAAGTAGGAAGACTTATTTCTGCCTCTTGCTCATTCTTCTCTCCTGCTAATGTCCTGATGTTACTCTTCTTGGACAGTCTCAATTGTGAGTCTCTGCCTACTTAAATTACTCTGCCTGCTTTCCCCATATGCTCTTGAAATGCCTTATTTGCATTTTCAGTAGTCAGATGCAAAGAAGAAAAAATAATTAAGACTAGTATTAAGGATATTATCAAATGTAGGTACTTGAATTGCTCTTTTTTATTTTAAACATTTTGATTTTTATGTTTATGTGTGTTACCCAGGGTATATCTAACTTATGGTAAGACTGAATTTTGTCTTTTTTTTTGTGATTTTAACAAACAGCCTCACCGATGTGACCAGTGTCCGATGTCATTTAATGTTGAATTCAACCTGACACTTCATAAATGTACTCACAATGGTGAAGATCCTACGTGTCCTGTGTGCAACAAAAAATTTTCCAGAGTAGCCAGTCTGAAAGCTCATATAATGCTACATGAGAAAGAAGAGGTAATTCATTAATCATAACATATTTTGAAAAGACATATCATAAGGGTTGTATCTGTGTGCTTTAGGTTGGAGGATTGAGTAAATTGTCTCATTCCGAAGAAGTACAAAACTTTTCGTGAGGAGTCTGTTTTAGTAATAGTAGCAGAAATTAATACACTGGATATAAACAAGTGTTCCCATCCTGTCTTTACTAACTGATTAGTTATTTACAAATACTTTTATTTTGAAGCAATTTCTGTGATTTCATATGCCTTGATAAGTCCACATGTAATAGTTCGGGTGATCATTTTTGTTGACAGATGTCATGATGAGGCACTGTCACCATCTGTTTTCTTGCATCACGAAGCTGTTCCCTTATCTCGAACTTTCACTTTTTTTTTTTTTTTAGCAGTTATTTTACCTGAGAGGAATTCTTGTTCTTTTCCCTCTCACAATTTCATTTTTATAAGGTATTGATTCAATTCTTAGCAAACAGTTAATGCATAGTAGTATTTTGCACACTTGATAGTCATTACTGTGTTACTGCAGTTGCTGGAGTTGATTGTACTGCCCAAAATACCAAGTTTTCAATCACGTAATTATTTCTTCCTCCGGTGAATGCTTTTTTGAAAATTGTGCTTTACATTGGAGAATTGGAGCTGACTCAAGTAGGAATTTTTATTGCCAGATTTCTAGTCATAGCAATAGTATGTTTCTCTGTACCAACTGCAGGCAGCTTTGTAGCAGTTCTAACCAGTAGGTTTTGGCCTGTTTGCATTTTTCCTTAAACCAGGCAGGAGCTGTCATCTATAGAGAATGAATATATTCCTTCTTTAATCTTGTTATCAGTTCACATTTTTTTTGTGTCCATAACTGATTTAAAATGAGAGGACTTGAGTACAGTGTTGTTGCATGTTAATGTATCTATAATGATATATAGCTTACTGAGAAAACCTGATTTATGAATTGCTAACAACATTAGAATAAAGAAACTGACCATTGAGAAAGATGCCGAAGAGTGATTTTTAGATTTCATTTCTCTCACTAAGTGATTTTTCATCCCCTTCAGCAGCTCCGATTTTAATACTTGGTGCAGATGTCAGGATAGATTGTGTGACGCCTTCCAATTTAAAATTGAATCTGCAGCTTGAAAATTAAATTTATGGAAGTATGAACATCTTTCACTTGCTAATAAATGTATTCTTATAATGCATATAGTTCTGTGGTAAAGAGAAACAAATGTAACAATTAATTCACGGAGAATTGCAAGAATTACTTGCCTGATAGTTACGCACAGGGCCTGTAGGAGAGCTGGAGTTTGAACTTGAAGCAGAGAGTCTTTATGACGGCACTAGATGTTATTCTAGAATAATGTACAGGAAAAGAAGTTATCAGTGGAGTACCAGCTCCCTTCTGTTTGCTCTTCTTACATTTGCTGTTTAGAGGGTTGAAAATCTGAAAACAGAGCAAAGATACATACTCAGGGAACCTGTGTAGCAGTTGAGGAGTTTACTGCGCGAAGCTGAGGCTTGGGTAACCTCAGCCTTGTTTTGTGCTGCATCAGCCAGCTTTATCTACAGGTGAGTGCGGGAGAGCAGTAACAAGAAACTAGTGTGGTTAGCTTCTTGAACTCTCCAGTTAGGTTTGGGGGAGGGTGCCTGTGTTGAAATGCAGATTTTCATGATTGATGGCTCCTTTGAGAGGTTCCAGAAGGAATTTTCCGGTCTGTTGAAGTTACTTGCAAGAGACTAACTTTTCTCCTCATGTTCTTTGGTGATGCGAGTGCAATAAACTGGTGTAATGGAAAAAAAAACCCACCATGTTTGAAATTCCTCATTTCTAGGTAGCTTTAAGAAATTGTAAGGGGCATATTTATACACTGGATATGTTCAACCTTGTGGAGGATTTTTGATGGGTGATATCTGCTGCTACTTTTTGACTTGGTGTCAAAATGGAATGTTCTATGGAAATGTTGTCTGGCGATATTACATAATTTCGATATTACATAATTTTCTCAGACTTAGGGAACAAATGTATTGTCAAAGCATTTTATAAGCAGCACTGCATGTCTTTGTTCCTCTTGATTAAAACATGTTTATCTGTATCTTTATTTAAATGAACACAGTGGTGGGTTTCTTTTCCCCCCCCCTGTTGCTCATTCAAGGAGGGAAAAAAGGGGAGGAGGGTAAACAAAACATTTCCATTTGCAGTGATAATAACAATTACTGAAAAATGAACCAAGACAAAAACTGTGAAGTTTCTTAAGCACACACCAGTAAGGAGACCTGTAACAAATGTGTTGCTAAATAGATGGTGAATATTTTTTTGACATTTAATCCTAACTCTCTGCTTACATTTTATAAAATAAAGATAAACTGGGAAATAAAATTCGTGGTTTTGAAAACCAAAAGGAAGTCAAATAAATGCAGAGCTTTTAGTTTTCATTGAAACAATACTTGACTTTTATTCCTCTGAATTTCAGAGAAAAGGCAATGCTTTCACAATAAACTTTGCAAATATTATTTCCATTGTAAATGACATGGAATATTAATACAACTGCAAAGTGGTATGTTTAACATTGCTGTAAAATTAATAGATTGCAAGCCTATCTACCAAAAATAGTGTGTCCCTGTTTATTTCTGTCATCTTTTTTGTGAAGATAGCTTAAGAAAAGTCAGTAGTAACTGCTGAGATTACTGTTAAAAAGCATGTGGCCATCTGTATCATTTCAGCAGTAAAAGTGGAAAATCCCTGCATCTACATTTAGGATGGCTTTGGTTAGAAAGTGCTAGTTTTTACGGACGTTTCTGTAGACCATAGCATAATGGCACTGAGGTAAGTTTCTGTGTGTGACTTGAACTAGCCTTCCAAGAGAAGAGGGAGTGCTGCTGATGATAGTGAATGGCTTGTTCCTGCTGCCGTAAGAACTTTTTCAGAATTCAGTTTCAGCGGAGTTTCTTAAAATACAAATATTACCATAAGCTTGTAGCAATTTTTGTTCATTATTTATATTACGGTGCTCATAAACATTTTTTTGCTTGTATACTTCTGTTGCAGCTGCTGATGTCCATAGAAGGATGCATTAATTTACTTGAGCAAAGCTTGTGCATGTGTACTGCTGTTTGGGAACCTTTTGAAAAATCAGTCTCTATTATCTCTTTCAGAATCTTATCTGTTCAGAGTGTGGAGATGAATTTACTTTACAGAGTCAGCTGTCCATACACATGGAAGAACATCGTCAGGAATTGGCAGGCAGTAGAATCCACAGCTGCAAGTCGTGCAAAAAGGAATTTGAAACTTCCTCACAGCTGAAGGAGCATATGAAAACTCACTATAAAATAAGGTGAAAATCATGGGAGTCTAACAAAATGAGCAGATGTTACTTTTATGGTGATAGCTGGGAAAAGGAGGAGTAGCATTTCCAGTCAGCAAAGTACCATGAGCTATGCAGATCGTTTCTTGTCTTTGATGTGCTGTTACGAAATGGCATTTGTTGTTTTGCTGAAGTAGGTGGATATTTTGGAGGCCTTCCCCCCCCCCCTTTTTGTATTTAGGCCCTCATACTAAGCATGGTTCCATCTACTAGCTATTTGGAAACACAGGTTAAGGTTTTCTGGTAGAGCGCTTTTTGAAGTGTTTGTGTGATTTTTAAAGCTAATGGCAGTGCAGTGAAGCAAATATATAATAATTTTACGTAGCAGTTACTGTAATGGCAAAACCCCTAATACTTACTTTCTGCAAAGAAATGTTATTCCTTGCAGTTTAATTCTTTTGCAGGTAGTCCTCACCACTACCTGCTGGGAGTTTCTTGTAAATCTGAAAGGAAAAAATGAAGAGAAAAACCAGTCTGAATAAACACTGTTCTTACCTTCAGAGAAAATTTGTTGTCTTTTCTTTCAGCTCTCTAGTTTAGATTCGCTTTTAGGAAGATGGAAATTTAAGTTAGAAGAAGAAGAAATTATTTCTGTTGCTTTAGTTTATACATTAAGAAAGCCTAATTTGATCTCCATTTTAATCTTTATTTCTATAAAAAAAATATGAGAAAAATTTATATTTAGAAAGGAGAAATACTGAGTATTTCCAATAGTTTTTATTAGCAGATGAAGCAAGTTGTGAGATCTTAAGTTATGTTTCTGCTGAGTTATATAACTTGACATAGAAAATGTTATTGTTGTGGACATCTCCTCTGTAAGGGTGAATAAATAAAGAATGCATGAATAATATGATGGATGTGATATTGAAAGAGTATTTATATGTGACACATTCTAGATAAAAATGAGATATAATCGCTCCATGCTAATTTGCTTATTTTCATAAGCATGGTTCTGGATTCAGAATTTCCTTGGGTGAGATTAATCTTATTTATCAGTTCTTATGTAGAAATGTGATGCAGTAGCTGCTGTCTGTAATGTGGCTTTATGGTCCTTTGACAAGCCAGTGCCAATACAAGCTCCCTATGTGAGCCAGGTTAAGGAATTGCCTCATGCCGAGGCTGAGAGCTGCTGGATGCTCTCTAAGTCCTCTCCCTCCCTAAAGGGGAGGGAAAAGGGAATGAGGCAGATTGGAGAAGAAAACTAAAACAGTATTGTTTAGTAAACAATAACAGTAATAGTAATAATAAGGAGATAATGAAAATAATGAAATACACTAAACCATATTGAACCCAACTGCCCCCCACCTCCCCAGTAGCAACCCCAACTGATGCTGCAGAGCAGGCAGCACCAGGGAAGCCCCAGGCCCAGTGGCAGAGGCGAGCTGGATTGAGGAACTCGAGATCGAAGCCAGAAGAACAGATGGAGTTGTCCTCTGACCCTGGCCGTCAAAGAAGAGGAAGAGAAAGAGAGCCTAACCCCCATGAACCCTCAGCTTCATACTGATTATGATGTCTATGGAATAGAATACTCTTGTCAGTCACATTTGGGTTGCATGTCCTGTCTGTTCCTCCCTGGAGGTGCAACCTTTTACTTCCTTGCTACTGTTTTACTTCCCAGCACCCACAATGTCTTACACAAGATCCAGCAGTGACCTTCGTCACTATAGGAATTAAGTATCAGCAAGAGCCTTTTTGCATTCCGGTTCCAGGCCGTTACTGCAAACATCAGGTGTTATCACTGCCAGTAGCACACACTGTCTGCAAAAACATGCTGCGAACTTCAGAACGTGCAGCCTTTTAGAAGAGACTGAGCTGAAAAGTAAAAATCAGTGAACAGAATTGGGTCTGTTAAGTTCAAACCAGGACACATAAGTTACCCTGCTCCATCTTCTGAATTTCAGCTGAAATGATTTTGAAAGGAAAAACGTGGACATTCTGATTTAAAAATCATCCACTTATTATTTGACACAATGCTTTCATATTATTCAGGTGAATTATGAATAGTTAACATTTGACCTAACCTGTTTAAGTATATCTAAAGTTTGCAGACTGTATATAAAGTTCAAAGACATACATCAGTAGTTAAAAATCTTAGTATTTTATTACTGGTTTTCGTTGTAAAATAAGCCTCAAAAAATTGTCAGGATTTAAATCTTTGAAGAGCCTTGGTCCCTTAAGTTTAGGGATTTGTTTGTAAAGTAGTTGCACTTTTTCTTCCCAGAAAGGTGTTTACATTGTCTTTGAAACATTTGAATGAAGAACTATTATGAAGTTTTAATTCTAGTAGCTACCTTTTGCTAAAAATGAAAATGGTCGTAACTCCAAATTATGAAATATTTTAGATGATCTGATCTTGAAGAATTGTCCCTACAGTTGTCTCCAAATTTGATATTATTTCCTTTATTAAAATGCCATGGCTTTGTTTGAAAGAGATGTTGCTCATCAGAGAGCGTATTCTTGCTATCAGGCAGGTCTAGATCTGTCCTGAGATGGAAAGAAGAGATTCTGGCATTTGTGCTGTCCTTTGTCCTACGCTGCAATCTTCAATCAGTTTTACTCTGGATACTTCAATCAATTTTGATAGATATAATTAGTATGTAAAAGAAAAATATATTATCCAAACTCTATGCTCTTTCTGCAAGAGTATAAAAAGATTTTAAAAACACATGTAGTATTTCTTTGAAGTAATTGGAAGGGAAAATGCTTTTCCTCTACATATATATACTAAATATCTTTGCTCCATTAGGGTGGAAAGATTCATCATTTGAGCAGAAGCTTAGTGATTTTCTATATTATGCATGGGCTGTTACTTCTCTGCTGTTTTTTTTTGCATTGTTACATCAGCCAGTGTGTCAGGGTGGTGGTGTGTTTTTCACATTTGCTCCCCGTTAGCTAATTTTTACTTCTCAGTCATTCAGAAAAATGCGAGGTACTTAAATTTGTGTAGTTTCAGTTAGCTTTAACCGCTCCTGAAAAGCTGGATTACTGTATAGGTGCAAATACTCAGGCACTATGGAAAATGTGGAGTGCTCTAGATAGCATATTGCCTTCTGGTTTCACCTTCTTTAGCTGAGTTGATGTCGTGGACTTTTAATATCTCTAGATTTTCGACATAAGTTGCTGGTTTTTCTCAGGTTGCTGTTTTTCAGCAGTCATTTAAACTAATTGGTTTTATTTGCAGAAAAATGAGTTATGGGAATTCATATTATCTGTAGAGATTGTGATTTGTATTTGAGCAGCACTGGTGAATATTAGGGTTGTTAAATTCTTAACCTGTTTTTGTTTGACCTCAGTGACCGCATTTGTGTTGTAGTTCGTGAGATCTTCCTATTCTAATTAAGAATAAAAGTCTTTTGTTCAGGTAAAAGAAGTAAAGTTTCACAGAGTCGGAAGTCCCCACCAAAATAGTAGTTGTGAAGTCACTATATACTTCTAGCAGAATTTGCAGTGGAAATGTCCCTAGAAAAGCTCTAAGAAATATGAATTTTATTATAGAAATAACTGTAAAATTCTTGTGGTTTTTATGCACTTAGAAAAGTGCTTAATTTACATTGTTCTTTTAGTATAATCAAAGAGTTGTTTTTTTAACTATTGGAGCTGATACTTTACGTTATCACTAGATTTACACTATATTAAAAATGATGGGGTAAAATCCACTTTTTCAAAACAATGTTTAATATTACAATTAAGAGGATTTTATTATTTTTTTAAAAAATTACAGGGTATCAAATACCAGATCTTATAATAGAAATATTGATAGAAGTGGATTTACTTATTCCTGTCCTCACTGTGGAAAGACGTTCCAGAAGCCAAGTCAGTTAACACGACATGTTAGGATACACACAGGTAAGACCATGGAAGTAATTATTTTAGTTTGCATTTGGTTTACAAAATTCCATTAATCTGTGAAAAACTGAACATTCATGGTTGGGCCTGGAAATAGTATTAATACACTTGTCTTACTAGATGCTCTCACTTGATAGTTTAAAACAGCCTTTATGTAATTCCTTTGCTTAGGAAATTTTTATGCTTTTAAAAAATCATATTAATTGCTTCTTATGGTATACATCTGGAAATTTTAAGTACATTACGGGTTTCATTTGTTCCCTAAAATCAAAACACCTAGATAAGGGCCATTCAGGTAGTCTAAATAAGATTGAGAACAGGTTCTAAAATTTACAATCACAAAAAGAGTAGAATACATGAGAACGAATAATACTACTAACATAGTGGCCCTGCTTTTGGTTTTAGATTGGTTTATTTACAGTTACTGCCATATTTTTTCTGTATATACTGCAACTGCCATTTTCAGGATGTCCAAAGTGAACTGAGGGGGGAGGTGTTAAGCCTACATTGTAATTTTGCTACTTGAATACGAACAGGTGACTGTTCGTTGTTGCAGGATCAATAGCAGAGGGTTTTTACAAAATTACTGTAATACACACATGCATTTCTATAACCCTTGAGCAATTGCAATAACTGAAAAATGCTAAGTATAAAATAACAGGAAAGTTTTTGAGGTGTACCAGGGACTGTAAGAATAGTTTTGAAGTTTTAACCAGACATATGTAGTATAAGTTTGACTTTAAACGAAATGTTCATCGGAGGTGCTTCAGTGATGTGCAATATATATGTATTTTCCATTTTGTGAAAAAACTGCTGTTTATCCAGATTTTCACTAGTTAAGTAGTGAATTATGTAAGTGTGCAGTGTTGTTTGTAGTAGCGGCCTGTTCAGGCAGTGATATGATTTGCTATGTGCGTGAATGATTTTGCCAAGGGAGTAATGAAAATTCCATTGCGTGACTCATAGGAATTTTTTAAGCTTTATAATTTAATTGTAAAACAGTAACACAAGAGGTCACCCTTGTACCAGCTTTAAAAGTTGCCTCGAAGTAATATTCAGAAAAAGTAATTGCGAATCAACTTTCTTATTGTAGAGTTTTGTATCTATTTGATACATTATTTTTTATCTTATTCTTGTCAAAAATAAACAAAATTATAATTTATTGAGGATGCTTTTGTAAAGCTTCAAAAGAGTGAAGAGCATTTATAGTTCTCTTGAAGAATAAAAATATGTTTGTCTATTGGGAAACCAGAGACAGAAAATGTAATCCCAGTCTGCACATGACTGTAGCTGGTGAACACTCTGAGCTGTGAAACATGTTCCTGCTTCAAATCTGCAGACAATCTGTCTGGCATCCAGTTGCTTGAGGTACTGAAAAATACGTAAGCAAGAAGAATGCTGCTTTGAAGAATTCAGAATATCTAGGTCTTTGATTGTTAAAAGAGCATGTCTGTGCTACAGGTAACAGCATTACCTTAGTGTCTTCATTACAGTACTTTTTTTTTTTGCTCAGGGTCTCAGGGATTATAATTTCCATAGTAATAACTAAGTAATGAACTTGCTGTTCCCCCTCGTAAATCTGTATTTTATGAAGTTATACCTGAGAAATACAGAAATTCCAAATTTCCACACTATAATTAAGATTGGTTTTATAATTAAATTTACAGACTTAACCTGAAGCAATACTTCTCTGTGTCCACCAACAGCTGTTAGTGGAAGCTAAGCCTTTAACCTGTGAAAGCCCAGTATATGTTTTGTCACTGTATTTCAGTAAGATCTAAATGAATGCCAACTGTATATTTGTAAATACAGATTAAAATACAGAAAAACCCTGAAGACCTTAAAGTGTCTTCAAAAGCCGTGAACAGCAGAAAATATACATTCCTTCAGACTTGATAGTTGTGTGCTTGAAATGTTTCAGAAAGTAGCTGCTCTTATTTCAAAAGCAAATTTAATAATTAATCATTTTAAACTAGAGTTTACAAGTCACATAAAAATATTCATTTTAACTGCTTTAGTGTACATAATATTTAGCACATACTGATGTAGCAGACATAATATACACTATGCTCATAGTGATTTTGCTATAGAAATGTGCAAATGCAAAGTGTTAAATGCTTTCAGGGTCCTAGTGTTACCAGAGCTCAAGTATTTCACTGAGAGAAAAAAAAAAAAAATACTGAGTTCACAGGGGAGATTTCCAGTAGTCAGTTAAGACACGTGGTTGTAAGAAACTTGAACTTTGGTCTTAGTATCTGCATGTTTCAAATATGGAGCTTTTTTAATATGTTTGTGCAGTTCTATTATGTATTGTCACAGTTTCTGGGGAGTTTTTATGCAAAAGCTGTTACTGCACAAATAGCTTTAAGTATGCACAGCACTGAGAACACCAAAATCAGTAAAAAGTGATGGAGCATTCCTGCAACAATATTGCCTACTTTTTCTTTAGTATTCAGTAGTAATATGAACATTCAAGGCTTTAAAATTATGTACTGAGCAGGACTGTACAATATCTCATATAATAAAATCATTCTTTTATTGCACATTTGCAATAGGTGGTTATAAGGAATGAATTAGTATTGGTATTTATTGGAGATTGGGAACCGTAGGCTCTTTCGCAGTGTTACTGTAAGAGTTTTTGATTTTAAACTAAATAAAAGGCTAAATTTTGGACTGTTAGATATTTATTACTGTCAATTCTACCTTCTGCTCCCATTTGTTTCTGTGTATATGCATTTTACAGGATTTGGTATAAAAGAATGGTGTATGTGGTTTTGGTTTTTCTTTTCCTCCAGTGGTTTTTTGTGACACCTTCTGGCATCTTCCAAACCACAGATTGTGGGAAGCTGTTCTAAATCATTGTTTCATACAGGTTTAGTTTATTTTACCCATTTTAACTGATAATCCTCAGCTAGATCATAAAAGTTTTTCACAGAGCTATACCTTCATCAGAGTAGATCCTGAGACTGATGGTCAAGCTAAACAATTTAATTAAACAAAACACTTAATAATGTATGTTTCTCTGTTTGTGTATGTACAGATATCTATATGTAATATTTTATTTTAGCTGGTATAATTTTTTGTGTGGGTACAAGAAGATGCTAGTGTTTGTTTAAATGCTTTTGCCTTGTCTTTTTGACCTTTCAGGTGAAAGACCTTTCAAATGCAGTGAATGTGGAAAAGCCTTTAACCAGAAGGGGGCATTGCAGACCCATATGATCAAGCACACCGGTGAAAAACCCCATGCTTGTGCCTTTTGTCCTGCAGCTTTTTCTCAGAAAGGCAATCTTCAGTCACACATACAGAGAGTTCATTCAGAGGTAAATACGATTATTCATAAAGTGGTTGGTGCTAATATACTGCTTATTTCATTTTCAGTGTTTAAATTGTCCTGTTTGCTGTTTCTGTGCTCTCTGCTGCTTTCTGTAGCCAGTATAGATTTACTGCTGTAGTAAGATTCTAGTTTGTTGGTTTTACCTGCAAGCTTTCCTAAAATTGCTTAATCTGAATAAATGTATTCTTAGGATAAAGTGGCAAAACCTTCATTTAATTTATCTTTTCAGTACAGTGAAAGATTAATAAATTATTACTGGGTTTAGGTGTATAAAAATATACCTATGTCAGTCTTAGAAGAACGAGGGCTAGAATCAAATGCAAGTAAGCCAAAAGCAGCAAAGCAGAAAATGGTGAAAGATTTCAAGGCCAAACAGCAACCCACTAACTCCATCATAGAGAATACTCTCAATTTGATTTTGAAGTGTATATCCTACAGCCTTTTTTAGAGGTATTTAATTTACAGGTAGAAGAAAATTACAAAATAGGATAAAAAACCATTATAGTCTCAGACCTGTTTATGCAGATTTTTTCTTCCTCTTTGTGACAGACAACTTTCAAGATTCAAAAGGTACTGTTATGATAATGTAATATCTTCTGAGCAACATTGGCTATGCAACTTTGTTCAGTAATTTTCTTGCTCACTTTAGTGATCTGTGGTTGGAAATACCCATAGAAAGAGACCTAGTTTTGATTTAGAAGGTATGAAGTGATAGAGGCAGCATTTTAACCTTTTTTTCTCCTGCGTGCTGAATATCATCTCTGTTCTCACACTTTGCCCTAACTCTGTCTGAGATTTACTTTCTTGTTTCCCATTTTGTATTATGGTAGATTTTATTTACTGGATATTTTTACTAAGGATCATTTTAGTTTATTAGTTTCTTACTTTTTTACTTTTAGAATATGTCTTAGTATATGGATATGTTTGAGTGGTTTGTGTTGCATTACTTACATTAAATCATATGTTTATATTTCATATAACTTTATGTGACTAATCTTTCTCACTGTTCACAGCTCCTTCTATGTGATACCTTTTGCTACGTAAGAAAAACGCACTAATTATATTGATGTTTTTCAATAGTATAAGATTGGCGGAGATCAATCCAAAAATATCTTTCACTTCTTTCATTGTTACTATCTTTTTCTGTTTAAAAAAAGTTGTGGGATAGGGGACTTCAAATAAATGTTGAGTTTTGGTCACATCTTATGCTGTGTTTGATGATCCTGAGCCTACATTTTGGTTATTGCTTTGGATCACTTGTGGATTTTTTCCTTTCTTACTGTTGCTGTGTTTTCTTCAAGACTGCATGCAGAACTACTTCATTTTATCATGAGACAGTCAGAAAGTACCATTACAGGTGTTAATGAGATACAGTGATTCTCACTTTGTATGCCACTGTTTAGTTATATGAGTATTTTATTAGTTGATACCTCTTTCTTGGAAATCTTGTTACCAGTTAATGTCAGAAAACACGAAATTGCCTACTGTTTTCCAAGTAGTGAAGTGTATTTCCTTTTGAAGACGTAATTATTATATTAGAAGTACTGCACTGGATCTTACTGCAGTGTAGTAGACTGAGGAGGAGGTCAGAATGAGGATGGTTGGAATCTACAGATCTGGCTGCTTTAATTACGTTGACTTCTTGGCATGAAAGTCCCAAACAAATTCAAACTATATATTAAACTTCCTTACCCTTCACCATATTGATTTTTTGTTTTGATTTGTTCAGGTTTCTTTTCATGCACTCCCTATGAATGTTTGGCCCAATCTGTCTTGCTTTCATTCTGCTCTGAGCTGAAAAACACATTTTATTTTTTCTTGGAAGTTTATAGAAGATGCTTTTTCAAAAGTAAACAGAAGAGAGTCAAGATTTGAAGCTACATTATCTGCATTTTTTTCTCTTGATATTTTGAAACTTCCTTTCGTATTTCGGACAATGTTAAATCTTCAGGCACATTTTGTTTAAGTTGCGTTTTAGTTTTAAGTGTGTAGCAGTAGGAAATTGCAAGGGGGGAGAAGTCTGAGGCCTCATTTGCTTAGATGATGTTTGTTTTGCTCTCTGGTGCTTCTTAACATTGAAGAGTGGTAATGGGAGATCGCAGTCATACACATAGATTAAAGTTCATACAATCATAGAATTGTTTAAGTTGGAAAAGACATTTAAGATTGAGTCCACCTGTTAACTTAGCACTGCCAAATCCAATACTAAACCATGTCTGTAAGCACCTCATCTACATGTCTTGTAAATATGTCCAGGGGTTGTGACTTGACCACTACCCTGGGCAGCCTGTTCCAATGCTTAACCATCCTTTTGGTGAAGAAATTTTTCCTAATATCCAATCTAAACCTCTCCTGGTGCAGCTTGAGGCCATGTCCTCTTGTCCCGTCGCTTGTTTCATGTCGGAAGAGACAGATCCCCACCTTGCTACAACTTCCTTTCAGGTAGTTGTAGAGAATGATAAGGTCTCCCCTCAGCCTCTTTTCCTCCAGGCTAAACATCAGTTCCCTCAGATGCTCCTCTTAAGACCTGTTCTGAAGACTCTTCACCAGCTTTGTTGCCCTTCTCTGGACACGCTCCAGCACCTCAATGTCTTTTTTGTAGTGAGGGGCCCAAAACTGAACACAGGGTTTGAGATGCGGCCTCACCGGAGCCAAGGACAGAGGAACAATCACTTCTGTGGGCCTGCTGGCCACACTGTTTCTGATATGAGCCAGGATGCTGTTGACCTTCTTGGCCACCTGGGCACACTGCTGGCTCATGCTCAGCTGGCTGTTGACCAACACCCCGAGGCCCTTTTCCATCAGGCAGCTTTCCAGCCACTCTTCCCCAAGCCTGTAGCATTGCCTGTCGTGACCCAAAGACAGGACTTGGCCTTGTTGAACGTCATACAGTTGGCCTCAGCCCATCAACCCAGCCTCTCAAGGCCCCTCTCTAGAGGCTTCCTACCCTCAAGCAGATCAACATGCCTGCCCAGTTTGGTGTCATCTGCAAACTTTGAGGGTGCAACTTGAGTCGACTTGAAATCCGAGAGATACCAGACTGATTCTGTAACTGAATAGCAGTTACTTGGAAGAATAAACCATTTTAGGTCTCACAATCCCATAGAATATTTTTTTATGTGGATAAATAATGAAAAACATAGTATATGATAGATGTAGGGGAAATTTACTTAATTATTTTTTTATTTATTACAGGTGAAGAATGGTCCTACGTACAACTGTACAGAATGTAGTTGTGTCTTCAAAAGCTTGGGTAGCTTAAATACACATATCAGCAAGATGCATATGGGTGGTCCACAGAATTCTGCGAGCGCTTCAACAGATGTATCTCATGTTACATCGGTAAGCTTTGCTTGGTATATAGTGAAAATAACTTCAAGAGTTTAATTAAGTCTGTATCTTAATTCCAGTAATTCTTCAGGTGGGTTAGAACTAAAGCACCTGTAGCTGTCTCTTGTCTTTTTAAAGTCTTGTGGCTTTTGTGGAATTGATTTGCATGATTAAATATTGGCTGAATGTAAATTGACCAAGTATATGCAAAAAAAGGATTTACAACTTGAGGGTTTAGTTGAAAATATATCAATTTAGTTGTACAACTAATTAGAATGTTATTCTGGTGCTTGCAGATTGTGTGAGGAGGAAAGATTTTTCTCCCTAGATAACAAAAATATTTGGGAAATTTTACACAGACAGTGAAATTTAGCACTATTCAAATTAAATACTAGTTTTGACTAATTTTCAGAAATTAATTATATAGTTCTAGTCTATATAAACACATAGTAGATTCTTCTGAGTATTTTTGATACTTTGTTCTATATTATTTGACAGATCATAAAGGAAAAACTTTATTGGAAGCATGCAATGTGTTTCTTTACCATGATCCAAGAAAGAGCTAAAATTCAGAAGATGCTTCTGGTTTCATAAGACTATTTTTTAAGCCAGTGGATAATTAATATATCATAGTACTTTTTCTTTTTCTTTGAATAGAATTAGCTCTTCTCCAGCACTCTCTGCAGCCTGAGGCCTGAACACCCGCATGCTTGCATGGGGCGTTTGTCTGGGTGCCCACAGTTTTTCTAATGGCCTTTGATCGGGTTGCAACCATAATTGGTTCTGCAATCAAGAGATCTCTCAGCACGTTTAAGTATTCCGCTGTTAACACCGACTTACCGTTTATTGCCTTGTGTTCCGTAGGCAGCGACTAGTCCCTGCCCTCCCCAAGGCTTCTTATACCCAGGGCACAATTAACGGCTGGTTAACGTTGTTACCGTTAAGGTACACAATTAGCGGCTGGTTAACAGCGCTAATGTCTCGTTTAGATGACCCGCAGCTGATGGTGGCTCCGCCCATGCTAGCTCGGCTGCCCACCCTCCAGCTACTGGCCCCCGGCACAGGCAAGCCGCTATTCCGGGCTTAAGAAAAGCCCCCAAAAGAGCTCTTTTGTTGGCCTTTTTTGCTGTAGATCCCTTCCCCAGCACAGTTTTACCTGCCCCTGAAGCTGGTCTCTGCAGCAAATGGCCGCCCTTGCAAAACAGGTATGGGGCTCTAGACAATGAGAGCCAGGTAAAGCAAGAGACAGGTGGAGGTTCATCCACAGGGCTGTCAAGGGTGAATCAGTCAGCATTAGGACTTCTTCGTCGAAAAAAAAAAGGAGGGTAATTGTTCTGGGAGACTCCCTTCTGAGGGGAACAGAGAGCCCTATCTGCCTCCAAGATCCAACCCACAGGGAAGTCTGCTCCCTCCCTGGGACCCTGATTAAGGATATTATTAAGAAGCTTCCAGGTCTGGTTGAACCCTCTAATTATTACCTGCTTCTGGTTATGCAGATCAGTAATGATGAGATAGCAGAGAGACAGCCAGAAGCAATCAAAAGGGACTTTAGGGCACTGGGACGGATGCTTGAAGGATCAGGTGCACAGGTTGTGTTTGCTTCCATTCCTTCAATTACCAGGAAAAATAGTGGAAGGTTCAAAAAAGTGAAGCAGCTTAATACTTGGTTAAAAGGGTGGTGCCAACGGTCTAGCTTTGGGTTTTTTAACCATGGGGAAATCTACACGGCACCTGGTCCACTAAAACCAGATGGGATTCAAATGACATCAGTTGGAAAAACATGGCAGGGAACAAGCAATCCAGGGGATTCCTAGAATGCGTTGATGATAACTTCCTTATCCAAGTGATAGAGTAACCAATGAGGAGAGGTGCCATGCCAGACCTCGTTCTCATCAATAGGGAATGGCTGGTGGGTAATGTTAACCTCGTGAGTAGCCTTGGATGCAGTAACCATGAGATCCTAAGGGCAGCTAAGAGGGGGAAGCTCAGCAAGCTTGATAACCCTTGATTTGAGAAGAGTTGACTTTCACCTCTTCAGGAACCTTCTTGGTAGTGCGCCATGGGATAAAGCCCTGGAGGGACTAGGAGCCCAAGAAAGCTGGTTGACTTTCAAGGGTCATCTCCTCCAAGCTCAACGGCATTGCATCCCTAGAAGGAAGAAATCAGGCAAAACCACCAGGAGGCCTGTATGGATAAACAAAGAACTCCTGGTGAAAATCAAATACAAAAGGGGAACACACAAAGCGTGGAAGCAGGGACTGGTACCCTGGGGTGAATACAAGGAAATTGCTTGTGTAATCAGAGACCAGGTTAGAAAAGCTAAGGCCCTGACAGAGTCAAATCTGGCCAGTGACGTTGGAAATAATAGAAAAGGATTTTACAGATACACAAGAGAAAAAAGACGAGAGACAATGTGGGGCCTCTCCGGAAGGATACAGGTGACCTGGTTACCGAGGACATGGAGAAGACTGGAATATTCAACAACTTTTTTGCCTCAGTCTTCACTGGCAACACTTGACCCACACCACCCAAATCACAGAGAGTGTTGGCTGGGTCTGGGAGAGTGAAGAGCCACCCAGGGTAGGAGCAGATCAGGTCCGGGAACACTTAGAGAACCTGAAGGTGCACAAGTCCATGGGACCTGATGAGATACATCCACGGGTCCTGAAGGAACTGGTGGCTGAAGTTGCTAGGCCACTGGCCATCATATCTGAGAGGTCCTGGCAGTCTGGTGAGGTTCCCACAGATTGGAAAAGGGTGAATACAACCCCCATCTTTAAAAAAGGGACCAAGGACAACCTAGGTAATTACAGACCAGTCAGCCTTACCTCTATGCCAGGTAAAATCATGGAACAGATTCTCCTGGCAGCTGTACTAAGGCACATAAAAAATAATCAAGTGGTTGGTGACAGCCAGCATGGCTTCACTAGGGGTAAGTCGTGCCTGACTAATTTAGTGGCCTTCTATGACAAAGCTACAGTGCTGGTTGTCATGGGAAAAGCAACGGATGTCATTTTCCTGGACTTGTGCAAAGTGTTTGACAGTGTCCCACATGACATCCGTGTCTCTAAAACGGAGAGACACGAATTTGAC